>NC_133666.1:570097472-570321950 GCF_037893015.1 Macrotis lagotis
CAGTGGGATGTCCCAAAAACTGCCCAGAGCCTTGGAGATTCAGTAAATCAGTCATAGGCTGAGGAAATGAGCAAAAAAAAAAAAGAAAAAGAAGAATTTGATCATAGAAAATTACTTTGGTCCCATGGAAGATTCAGAAGACAACAAAATCAGAGTTCCTGGATCCAAACTTCGAAGAGAAATAAAAAATGGATTCAGGCTATGGATGAGCTCAAAAATTATTTTGAGGGTGACTAGGTGGCACAGTGCATAGAGTACTGGCCTTGGAGTCAGGAGAACCTGAGTTCAAATCTGGCTTCTGACAATTAATTACATAGCTGTGTGGCCTTGGGCAAGCCACTTAACCCCATTGCCTTAGAAAATGTAAAAAAAATGATTTTGAAAAGCAATTAAGGGAGGTAGAGGAAAAATTGGGAGAAGAATTGAGAGCAATGTAGACACATCATGAAAATCAAATCAGCATCTTGGTGAAAGAAATATAAAAAATTATTGAAGAAAATAATATCTTAATAACCAGTTTAGGTCAAATAGAAAAAGCAACAAAACAAAAAGGCAAAAAAGTAGATGAATGCCTTAAAAAGCAGAATTGACCAGGTGGAAAAGGAGATTAAAAAAGATCTGTCAAGAAAATAACTCCTTCAAATGCAGAATGGAACTTAAGAAAGCTGATGACTTTGCAAGAAATTAGAAAGAAATAAAAAAAAATTAGAAGAAATTGTGAAATATTTCATTGGAAAAACAACCAACCTTGAAAGCAGTTCCAGGAGAGATAATTTATAATTATTGGGCTACTTGAAAGTCACAACTGGGAAAAGAGCCTAGACTTTATTTTTCAAGAAATAATACAACAAAATTGCCCTGAGATCCAAGAAGCAGAGGGTAAAATAGAAAACGAGGGAATTCATCAATCAGATCCTGAAAGACATCCCAAAACAAAAGCTTCCAAGAATATTATATTAAATCCTAAAACTGTCAAGTCAAAGAGAAAATACTAAAAGCTGCCAGAAATAAGAAAATCATCTACTGTGGCTCTGTACACAGGATCTGGCAGCTATACATTTAGGTCTTTTAGGACCTTGAATATAATATTCCAGAAGGCAAATGAGCTTGTTTTACAACGAAGAATCAACTACACAGCAAACCTGAAGATCCTTTTTAAGGGGAAAATGTTGCTTTTCAATGAAACAGGGGATTTTCAAACTTTTCTATTGAAACAACCAGAACTGAACAGAAAGTTTGATCACCAAGTACCAGACTCAGGTGAACCATAGAGAGGGCAGATGAGGCCTGACTCTGAGGTACTTAATGATGTTGAACTGTTTGTATTCCTGCACAGGAATCAGATACTGATAACTCATATGAAACTTCTCATTAATAAGAGCAGTCAATAAGAGCATACATAGACAAGGTACAGGAAGGAGTTGAATATAATAGTATAATATAATAAAAAGATGGACTTAATGGGTGATAAAGGCTGAGGAAATGAGCAAAAAAAAAAGAAAAAGAAGAATTTGATCATAGAAAATTACTTTGGTCCCATGGAAGATTCAGAAGACAACAAAATCAGAGTTCCTGGATCCAAACTTCGAAGAGAAATAAAAAATGGACTCAGGCTATGGATGAGCTCAAAAATTATTTTGAGGGTGACTAGGTGGCACAGTGCATAGAGTACTGGCCTTGGAGTCAGGAGAACCTGAGTTCAAGGGAGGAAGAGAAAGGAGAGGAAGAAGGGGTCAAGATATTTCCCATAGTGGCAGAGCCCAGATGGCAACAAGAGAGGATTGTCTCTTAGGCTCTCTCTCATAAAACTTACAAAAGAAGGACTCTAACAAAAAATTCCAGAGACAGAGCTGACAGAGGGACCCAGTGAGGCAGTTCTTCTACTCAAGGTAACCTGGAAAAGAGCAGAAAGGCTCTGCTCCCTGGGGTTGGAGGGGCAGCCAGCCAGAGGGGTGGCCCACAAGAGCAAAAGAACATCACCCTCGAGGGAGTAAGCAGATGCCCCCAGGGCATGAGCCCATTGAACCTAGGGAGGGGAGTGAAGAGAGAGACTGCGGAGCTCTGTCCCTGGAACAGGACTCTGGGGTTTTGACCACATTCAGATCCTGATCGCACTCTAGCCCCCCCCCCCAAATAGAACAGCAGGATTCCCCCCACCTCAGCCCCTTCGCACAGCGGGGCACTTATGGTCATTCACAGACCAAGGGGAAGAACAGAGCCTTACACACTGCAATCCTTGTGGGAGTGTCCCAAAAGCTCAGGAAGCACCCCCCAAACAGGCTAAGGCTGGGAAAATGAGCAAGCAGAGAAACAAGAAGAACACCATTTAGAAATATTTTGCTGGTGAGCTCAAGAAGGATCAAAACACTCAGTCTGAATATGAAGAAGCACAAGCTCCTGCATCTAAAGACTCCAAGAAAAAACAGAAATTGGGCTTAGGCTATGACAGAGTTCAAAAAAGACTTTGAAACACAAATGTAGGAGTTAGAAAAAAACTGTGAAAAAAAATGGGAGAGATGCAGGAAAAACATGAAAATGAAGTCAGCAGCTTAGTCAAGGAAATCCATAAAATGCTGAAGAAATTAGCATGCTAAAAACCAGCTTAGGTCAAATGGATAAAACAGGTCAAAAAGTTATTGGGGAGAATAATTCTTTAAAAAGCAGTATTGACCAGATGGAAAAAGAGATAAGAAAGCTCTCTGAGGAAAACGAATCCTTCAGACAAAGAATAGAACTGAGGGAGATTGCTGAATTTACAAGAAATCAGGAATCAATACTTCAAAACCAAAATAAAGAAAAATTGGAAGAAAATGTGACACATCTCATTGAAAAAACAACTGATATGGAAAACAGATTTAGAAAAGATAATTTAAAAATTATTGGGATTCCTGAATGTCATGATCAGGAAAAGAGCCTTGACATCATTTTCAAAGAATTACTACTGGAAAATTGCCCTGATATCCTAGAAGCAGAGGGAAAAATAGGAATGGAGAGAATCCACCAATCCCCCCAAGAAAGAGATCCCAAAAAACCAACCCCCAGGAATATTATAGCCAAGTTGCAGAACCCCCAAGTCAAAGAGAAAATATTACAAGCAGCCAGAAGGACACAATTCAAATACCATGGAGCTGCAATCAGGATCTCACAGGACTTAGTAGCAACTACATTAAAATCTATTAGGGCTTGATATATAATATACTGGAAGGCAAAAGAGCTTAGAATGCAACTGAGAATCAACTACCCAGCAAAATGAGTGTCCTCTTCCAGGGAAAAAGATGGACTTTCAATGAAGCAGGGGAATTTCAAATGTTCCTTTTGGAATGGCCAGAGCAGAACAGAAGGTTTGATCTTCAAATACAGAACTCAGGTGAAGCATAGAGATTGGAGGAGAAGGGGAAACTATGAGGGACTTAATGATGATGAACTGCATGTATTCCTGCATAGAAAAAATGACACTGATAATACTCATATGAACCTTCTCAATTACCAGAGAAGGTAGGAGATTTTATAGATGAAGCACAGGAGAAAGCTGAATTTGAAGATATATGGGCTTGGGTGCTCCTGGTTCCAGGGCTGGTGCTCTACCCACTGCACCACCTGGCCATACTTACAATTATTACTATTTTTTTATTTCAATTTTAATTTTTTTCCTCTCCATTTTACTATATCGTTCAAGTGAGTCTATATTTTGGGGGGGAGAGGGGGTATTTTGTTTACTCTTAAACAAGAATATTTTATTACTGTATAAAATCCATTATTTGTACAAAATGAGAATAAATAAATATTAAATTATAAAAAAATTTAAAAAATGATATTTCCCATAAGAGTCAAGAAAAAGCTTTTTTCCATGTAGTGGAATGGGGAATGTGAGGGGGGAAATGAGTGATCCTTCATTCTCAGAAATGAATCAGAGTGGAAATAACATACACACGCATTAGGGTATAGAAATGTATATTACCTTAGAGAAAAATGAGAAGAAAGGGATGGGAGTAGGGGTAATGGGGGAAGGGAAGAGGTGAGTAGGTGACAGAAAAGAGGGAAGATCATGGGAGAGGGTATTCAGATACAACATTCTTTTGAACAGGGACAGGGTGAAAGGGTAGAGAGAATACATTAATTGAGATTGGGAAGGATTAGAGTGGAGGGAAATTAAGCTAGTAATAGCAACTGTGGCAAAAATATTGAAGCAACTTCTTTAGTAGACTTATGATAAAGAAGGCAACTCATCCCTGAGATAGAGTCATTTCAATCTGAACATAGACTGACCTATTTTTTTCTCTCTCACTATTCTTGAGGTTTCCCATCTTCTGGGGGGGGGGTGTTCATGTATACTCTGACAACAAGATTATTGTAATAATATAAAATAAATAAAGCCCCAAAAAGGAAACAAAAATATTTATACTGTCAAACAAAACAAAATTTTTGATAAGACACACATCTACTAGACAGATTGATAAGTTAAAAAATGGATGGATGGATAGAGAAATTTAAAAAAAAAGGAAAAAAAGAGAAAAAAAAGAAAACAGCTGCCAAAAGCCTAAAATGCTTATACAATGCAGACCCCACCCTGGATCCAGAGCTCCAGCTTCAAAAAAAGTGAAAATCAAACCACATACTTGAGGAAATGAAGAAAACAGAAGAGGAAAAAATCTAACCATAGTTATTATGGTCATAATGAAAATCAAAATACATACTAAGAATCAAATAACAAAATCAAAATTTCTATATCCAAAGCTTCCAAGAAAAATAAGAATTGACCTTAGTCCATGAAAGAAATCAAAAAGGATTTTAAAAATGAAGAAAGGGAGAAAGAGGAAAAATAGGAAGAGAAATGAGAATGAGTCAGAAGCTTAGTGAATTAGACAAAACAATGCTAAATAAAATAACATCTTAAAAACCAGAATGGATCGATAGAAAAATAGGTACAATGAGCTAATATGGATAAGAATGCCTTAAATAGCAGAATTGGACAAATGGAAAAGAAGCTATAAAAGCTCACTGAAGAAAATAATTGCTTAAAATATAGAGTAGAATGGAAGGAAGCTGATGGTTTTATAAGAAATCAAGAAACAATAAAACAAAACTAAAATAATGAAAATTAAAAGAAATTGGGAAATAGCTCATTGGAAAAACACCTGAAATGGAAAATAGTTCCAAAATTGACAACTTAAAAATTATTTGACTACCTGAAAACCATTATTGAAAAAAAGAATCTAAATATCACTTTTCAAGAAATTATCAGGTATAACTATCCTGATATTCCAGGAGAAAATAAAATAGAAATTGAAAGAATCCACCAATCACCTCATAAAAGAGATTCCAAAATGAAAATTGCCAAGTGTATGATAGCCAAGGCATTAGGTACAAAATGATGTTGAACTGTTTATATTCCTGCATTGGAAGATGATACTGAACTCTCATGAGAACGTTCTAATTTATCAGGGCAATAAGAAAGATCATGTATAGATATGGCACAGTTGGTAGTTTAATATATAAAGAGATGTTGAAAAAGATGGAATTAATGGATGAGAGAAGAATGTATTGGAAGAAAGGAAAAGAGGATGGGAAATGATTTAAATTATTTCATATAAAAGGTATTAAGAAATCTTGCAGTTCATTAGGAGAAGGAAGAGTGGGGGGGGATAAGTAAACATTATTCTTATCTAATTTGTCTCAGATAGGTAATAACATGTACACTTAATTGGATATAGAAATTTGTCTTACCCTAGAAGAAAATAGGAGAGAAAGAGATTAAGAGAAAGGGGAATGGAAGATAAAAGGGGATGAAAGATTATGATGGGGACAGCCAGATGCAAGATATTTTTGAGGATGCATAGGAAGAAAGGAGAGAGAATGAAATGAATTGGGGTGTGGAATAGGATGGGAAAACTGCAGTTAAGAGATTTGTGGGAAAAATAGAGAAAAAATATTTTCTTATTAAAGACCTCATTTCTCAAACATAGAAAAGTGAGTCAACCTTGTAAAAAAATAGTTTTCCCAATTATAAATGATTAAAAGATATGAATAGTTTTCTGATGAAGTTTTTAGTGCTCTCTATGGCCTTATATTTAAAAACATCCTCACTAATGATTGGAGAAATCACAATTAAAACAATTCTTATACCTGCTGGATGGGCTACTAGGACAGAAAGATAAAATGACAAATATTGGAGAGGATGTAGGGAATTTGAGGCAGTAAGGCACAGGTGAAGAAGTTGCAAGATGATTCAACAATTCTATAGAGCAATTTGGAGCTATCCCCAAAGGGCTATACAACCATGTCTACCCTTTTACCTAGCAATATCACAATCAAGTCCATATTCCAGAAAAGATAAAAAAGAGGAAGAGAAATGATCTATATAAATAAGGATATTTATAGCAGTTCTTTCTGGTGGAAATTAAGTGATGTCCATCAGTTAGGGAATGGCTGTAGAAATTGTCATGTGTCATTTTGATGGTAACACTATTCTGCTATAAGAAAAGATGAACAGGCTATTCTCAGAAAAAAACTTGGAAAGACTTACATGAGCAGATGCAATGAGAAATATTCTATATACAAAGTATCACCAATTCAATAGGGAGGTCAGCTATGAATGACTTACTTTTTTTCTCAGCAATGCTGTGATGTAATACAACTCTGAAGGACTTTTGATAAAGAATGCTAGCTATACCCTAAGAAAGAACTGATAGTGTCTGAATGAAAATGCATACTGGTTTTACTGTATTTTTATTTTTTAAAACACATTTGTTTTCATCCCTATGCATATGTATATTTTTAAATTGCAAAATTTCCTTCCACCCTCCCTTCCTATACCCCTCCCCTCAGCAATGAACAGTCACATTAGCATTTTACATACATATTTTGGATAAACATGTTTATATATTAGTCATTTTTGGTTTTTGCAAGGCAAACGGGGTTAAGTGGCTTGCCCAAGGCCACACAGCTAAGTAATTATTAAGTGTCTCAGACCAGATTTGAACCCAGGTAGTCCTGACTCCAGGACTGGTGCTTTATCCACTACGCCACCTAGCCGCCCCTATTAGTCATTTTTGGTATGAGGAATTAGGATTAAGGGAAAGAGATACCTAAGTGACAATATTTATAAAGTTCCTCAGATTCTGAAGGATTGACATTTCTTCGTTTTTGTTTTGTTTTGTTTTACTTCCTCTGGAAGGGGATAATATTGTCCATAGCTGTCTAATACTAGCTCTCTGAACTCCTGAGAGGAGCTTGATAATCTCTCAAAGTGTTTTTAATGTATATGTTGTTCTCTTCAATCTGCATCAGACCATGTAAGTCATTCCATGCTTCTCTAGAGTTTGAACATCTATGGTTTCTTATAGAACAAAGTTATTCCATAATATTCTTTTATATAACTTGTTTACCATTCCCCAATTGATGGGCATCCTTCAATTTCCAATTCTTTGCTACTAGAAAAAGTTTATATGAATATTTTGGAATATGTGGGACTTTTCCCATTTTTTATAATTTCTTCTGGATATAAAACTAGAATTGGAATTGTTGGCCAAAAAACATGAATGGTTTTATTGATTTTTGAACATAGTTCCACATTGTTGTCCAGAATGGTTGGATCCATTCACAACTCAACCAGCAAAACATAGAGTTCCCAATCCCCCCACAACCTCTCCAACATTGTTACTGTATTTTTATTGTGGTTTCTTGTTTCCTTGGAGGAAGAGTAGTTATGTTTAACTTAACAATATGACTACTGTGATTGTTACATTTCTCTGATCAATAATGATTTAGAGAATTTTTCATAAGATTAGAGAGAGTTTTAATTTCTTCATCTGAGAACTGCCTTTTCATAAGCTTTGACCATTTATCAATTGGGACATGACTTGTATTCTTATAAATTTCACTCAGTTATCTATATATATTTTAGAAATGAAGCCTTTCTCAGAAATACTAGTTATAATTTTTTTCCCAGCTAACTACATTCCTTTTGATCCTGGCTGTATTGGTTTTTCTTGTGGCAAAACTTTACAATTTAATGTAATCATGTTTATTCATTTTGTCTTTTAAAATGTTCATTATCTCTTGTTAGTTATAAATTGATCCCTGTTCCATATACCTGACAATAAACTATTCCTTGTTCTCTTAATTGACTTATCATATCATTTTTATGTCTAAATCGTGCACCCATTTTGACCTTATCTTGGTATAGGATGTGACATGTTGGTCTATACCTAGTTTCTGCTGTACCATCTTCCAGTTTTCCCTGCAGTTTTTGTCTAAGAGTGAGTTCTTATCCCAGAAGCTAGAATGTTTAGATGTACAACAGACTACTGTTTAGGTGTATAGCATATTACTATGGTCATTCATTATGGTTTCTTTTTCATTTAGTCTATTCCACTGATCCACTACTCATTTCTTTTTTTAAATTTATTTTTTCAGGCTGGATAAGTGTCACAGTGAATAGAGCACAGACCATGGAGTCAGGAGTACCTGAGTTCAAATACGGCCTTAGACACTTAATAATTGCTTAGCTGTGTGGCCTTGGGAAAGTCACGTAGCCCCATTGCCTTCCAAAAAAACCCTAAAAAATTGTATTTTTTCACATTATTACAGTAGTCTTGTTGTAAAAGTGAACATACCCCCATTCCCCACAAAGATAGAGAAATAAGTAAAGAAAACCACAAGAGAAAGAAAGGAAGGAAGGAAGGAAGGAAGAAGCAAGAAAGAAAGAAAGAAAGAAAGAAAGAAAGAAAGAAAGAAAGAAAGAAAGAAAGAAAGACAGACAGAAAGAAAGAAAGATTCGATCAACTCTGTCTTTGGAGTGGATCACATTGTTATCATAAGTCTATCGGAGAAGGTGGTTGAATACTTTTGTTCCTACAGTTTCTATTGCTAACTGTATGTCCCTCTATCCGATTGCTCCCTACCCCAATTGGTTCCAATCTGTCTCTCTCTCCTTTCACTCCATCCCTCATCAAAAATATATTGTAACTGACTACCCTCTCCCATGATCTTCCTTCTGTTCTATCACCTATACCATCCTTCCTCTCCCTTTGTCTCCTTTCTCCATCCCTTTCCTCTTCTTTTTTTCTCTAAGGTAAGATAGATTTCAAAATCCTATTGAGCATAAATGTTATTATTTTCTCTGAGCCATTTCTGATGAGAATGAAGGCTCACTCATTTCCCCTCAACTTCCTCCCTTGCACTCCATTGCAAGTGTTTTCTTGACTTTTTTTTACATGAAATATCTTAGCCCATTCTTCTCCTTTCCCTTTCACCAGTACATTTTTTCACACTTGTTGATTCCATCTTTATCTGTTATATCATCATTATTTAGTTCTCTCCTGTGCCTTGTCTATATATGTTCCTTCTAACTGTGCTAATAAATTAAAAGCTTCATATGAGTTATAACTGTTATCTTCCCATGCAACAATACAAGTTATTCAGTATCATTAAACCCTTCATAATTTGTTTTTTTTTTCCATTTACCCTCTCTATGCTTCACCTGAATCCTGTATTTGATGATTAGACTTTCTGTTCAGCTCTAGTCATTTCAACACAAAGTTTGAATGTCATCTATTTCATTGAATGCCCATCTTTTTCTCTGAAAAACAAAGTTCAGGTTTGCTGGGTACTTGATTCTCAGTTGTAATCCAAGCTCTTTTGCCTTCCAAAATATCATATTCTAAGCCCTATGAACCTTTAGTGAAGACACTGCTAAATCCTGTAAAATCATGACTCTAGCTTCACATTATTTGAATTCTTTCTTTATGGTTGCTTATAAAATTTCACTGGGGAGTTATGGAATTTGACTACAATATTCTTACAAGGTTTCATTTTGAGATCTCTTTCAGAAGGTGATTGGTGGTTTCCATCAATTTTTATTTTACCCTCTCCTTCTAGAATTTCAGGGAAATTTTCCTGGAGAATTACTTGAAAAATGTAGTCTAAGCTTGTTTCCTAATTATGACTTTCAGGTAGCCCAATAATTTTTAAATTATTTCTTCTGGACCTGCTTTCTAGGTTAGTTGCTTTTCCACTGAGATAGTTCACTTTTTCATCCAGTTTTTCATTCTTTTGGTTTTGTTTTATTGTTTCTTGATTTCTCAAAAATTCTCATCAGCTTCCCTTAGGTCTTTCAGACAGTCTTTGTATCTCCATTTCCATCTGGCCCAAGTGTGCTTTTTTTAAAGCATTCTTATCCTCATTGACCTTTTGGACTGCTTTTTTTTCCATTGGACCTAAACTGGTTTTAAAGATGTATTTTAATCAATATTTTTAAGAAATGTCCTCCAATAAATTGCTGGCTTGATTTTCATGACATTCTCTCATCATTCTCATTTTTTTTCCCAATTTTCCTCTACCTCCCTTAGTTGATTTTCAAATTTTGGGAGGCTCTTCTGTAGTCTGAGACCAATTCCTGTTTTTCCAGGAGGCTTTGGATACAGAAGCTTTGATTTTCTTTTCTTATGAATGTATATTTAGATCTTTCATAGGACCAAAGAAATTGTCTTTGGTCAGATTCTTTTTATTGTATTGTTTGCTCATTTTTTTGAGTCTATGACTAGATTTTATCTCTTTGTTAAAGTGGGACTCTGCCTATAGGGTAGAGTAGACACTTTCTCAAGCTTTTGGGGGTTGTTGCATCTGTTTTTGGAGACCCTTCCAGCATGGACCTCAATTCCTTCAGGGTCTTATGAGAGACTCTGATTGCTCTGCTGTCCTGTGCTCTGGTCTGTGGATGCTCATAAGTTCTCCCTTATACCATGGAACTGTGGGGAGGGTTCCTGCTCCATTATGGCAATATGAAGCCCCAGATTGTGACATGGATCTGAGAATAGGCACAGAAATAGAGTCCTGCCCCAGAGATCTGACCCCATTACCATCTGTGGGTTGAGCACTATGAAAGCAACTGCTAGTTGGCTCCTTAGGCCTGCCACTGGCTCCAATGACTAGGTCTTCACTGAGGCTGGTGTAGGCCTAGACTCTGTACTCATTGTGGTGTGGCAGAGTTTTCCCAGTGACCCTCCTAGTTGTCCTTGGCCATCTCTGAGCTGAGAGGTCAAGAAACTGCCCCTGCTACCAAGAACCCAGGCACCCACAGGGACCCAGGTATCCTTCAGGCTGTTCCTGAATAACTGGAGCTGGTTTTCACTGGTGAGTTATAAAGCCTGGACTGCACTGGGGTCTTTTCCAAAACAGGTGGAACAGGTCTTCCAAGTTTAGCTCAGGCTTGAAAATTGTTCCATTCTGTCTTTCTGTGAGTTTTACCATTCTAGAATGGTTAAAATCATAATTTAAAGTCATTTGGAATGGTCTGAGAGAGAGCTTCTAGGATTTCCTGCCTTCACTCTGCCATATTGGCTTGGTGCTCCACTATTCTATTTCTTAGCCAGTACCAGACAATTTTGATGATACTTTATAATATAATTTTAAATTAGTTATAACTAGGAAAATGATCAATGTATTTTTACCATTAATTCCTTTGATACTCTTCACATTTTGTTCTGCCATATGAATCTAATTATTAATTTTTTGCCTCATTAAAGTAATTTTTGGATGTTTGATTGGCATGGAACTGAATAAGTAATTTAATTTAAGGAACATTATCATTTTTATTGTATTAGCTTGGCCTACCCATGAGCAGTTGATGTTTTCCCAGTTATTAAGGTGTGATTTTATTTTTGTGAAAGTGTTTTATAGTTGTATACAAATAGTCTCAGCTCTGCCTTAGCAGGTACATACCTGAGTATTTTATGCTGACTGTTGTTACTTTAAATGGGGTTTCTCATTCCATCACTTGCTGCTGTACCTTGTTAGTAAAATAGAGAAATGCTAAGGCTTTATGTGGCTTTGTTTTCTATCCTGCAACTATGTTAAAGTTGCTGGTGTTTCAAGTAGTTTGTAAGATGATTGCCTAGGGTTATCTAGTTATGGTATCATATCATCTGCAATTTTTTTTTCATCTCTAATTGCTAAAGCTAAAATGTATAATAAAATATTGAATAATAGCGTTTCTAGCAGAGATGCTTGGTTCACCTCAAATCTCATTGGGAATGCTTCTAGTTTAGCTCCCCTTTACATATTATGCTTTCTGATAGTTTTAGATAGAGAGTGATTTTCATTTTAAGGAACATTCCATTTATTTCTAGGCTCACTAGTATTTTCAATAGAAATGGGTCTGTTTTTTGTCAAAATCTATTACAGCATTTATTGATATAATCATATGATTTATGATGGGTTTGTTATTGAATGATAATTATGCTGATAATTTTCAAAATGTTGTACCAAATCTGAATCCCTAGTATAAATCCTGCTTGACCATAGTATATTATTCTAGTGATAAATTGCTGTTATCAGCATACTAACATTTTAAAACTTTTGCATCTAAATTCATTGGAAAATTGGACTATAATTTTCTTTCTCTGTTTTGACTCTTCCTACTTTAAGTATCAGTTCCATATTTCTGTTAAAGAAGAAATTTGGGAGAATTCTTTTACCTATTATTCAAACAGTTTATATAGAATTAGAACTAATTTGGCATTGAATATTTCATAGAATTCACTTGCAAATTCATCTGACCCTGGAGATTATTCATAGGGAACTCTGATGGATTTTTCAATTCCTAATTTTTGAGATAGTATTATTAAAATATTTGAATTCCTTTTCTGTTGACCTGGACAGCTTATAAGTTTGTAAATATTCATTCATGACTTCAATTATTAAATTTATTGAAATACAGTTGGACAAAATAGCTCGAAATTACTACTTTAATTTCCTCCCCATTGGTGGTAAATTCACCATTTTCATCATTGATAATACCAATTTGGTTTCTGTCTTTTCTTTAATCAAATAAATGAAATGTTTATCTATTTTATTTTCATAGAAAAACAGCACATAGTTATAATGACTATTACCTTCTATGCATTCTTACTGCATTTGTATTTTCCCCTTTCTTTCACCTTATCCCTCCTCCCCAGTGTTTTGCTTCTGAGTACCTGCTCTCTAAATGCATCTACACTTCTATCTGTCATTCCTTCTTTTCTATACCCTTTTCCTTTTCACCATCTTCCTTCTCTCCCTTCTCCCAGTCCCTCCTTCCCTTCTGCTTCCACGTTCCCATCCTAATAATTGAAGGGTAAATAATTTTCTAAGTCCAGCTGTGTTGTGTGGGATAATTCCTCTTTGAGGCTGATCTGATGACAGTAAGATTCAAGCTTTTATCACTTCCCTTTTTTTCTGTCTATTGCAACAGTCCTTTGTACAACTTCATGTAAAGTAATTTGTCCCATCATACCTCCTCCTTCCTCCAATTTCTCTATAATCCACCACCTTTATTAGTGCCTTAATTTTTTTTTTAAAATGCATTCCATCTATGTCATGGTCATACCATGGATATCCATATCTTTAACTTAAGTACATTCCCTCTAATAGAGTTACAATTCTGAAAAGTCATGAGAGTCTTTTTTCCAAGATAGGGATGTAACAACTTCAATATAATTGAAAAGCAATTTTTTGTTTTTCCCGTTTACTTTTTGTGTATCTCTTGATTCTCCTGTTTGAAGATAAAATTTTCTTTTTAGCTCTGGTCTTTTCCTCAGGAAAATTTGAAAGTCATATATTTTGTTAAATGTCCATCTATTCCCCTGAAAGAGAAGGCTTATATTTGCTTCATAGTTGATTCCTGGTTATCATCCAAGCTCCTTTGCCCTCCAGAAGATTATATTGCAGATCTTTATTTGATCTTTTAATTTGATACAGCCAGGTCCTGAGACTCCTACATGTCTGACTTGCTTCTTTCTGCCCAATTGCAGGATTTTCTTCCTGATCTTATAATTGTGAAGTTTCACTACAATATTACATGTAGTTTTCTTTTTGTATACATTTCAGGAGCTGATTGATGGATTGTTTTTCTCATTGATATTGTATTCTATTTTTCTAATTACATGTTATGAAACTGTTTCAACATTGACCTACTACATGCATATTTAGAAGGTATATAATTTTCTTCAATCCTCCATTGCTACCACCTCTCAGTGGCAAACACTCTAATGAACATTATACCTGGATGTGTATTTCTCATGTGTACATATTACTTATTTTTTCTATGGGAAATTAAAACTTGGACTCCTAGAAAATATTGAAGACAAAAAAGCCTGGATTCAATATTTACAGTATTTAATGATGGAAAATTTCCCTGACATCATGGAAGCATTGGGCAAAAATTGTTATTGAAAGAATATATCAATCCCCTCAAGAAAGGGATCCAAAAATGAAAACACCAAGTAATATTGTGACCAAATTCCATAATTATCAGATAAAACAGAAAATCCTGCAAGGAGCCAGAAAGAAACAATTTAGATACCAAGGAGCCACAGTAAATATTACACAGGTCCTGGCTGCATCAAAATGAAGAGATCAAAGGCCTGGAATGAGACATTCCAAAGAGCAAGGAAGCTTGGAACACAGCCAAGAATTCATCATCCAGCAAAACTGAGCCTTCACGTCCAGGGGAAAAAAATACATTTATTGAAACAGGAAACTTCCAACTTTTCCTGATGAAAAGACCAAAGCTAAATAGAAAATTTGGACTTCAAACAGGAGACTCAAGAGACACATGAAAAGGTTTAAAAAAGGATAAATAAAAATGTTGCTATCCAATAAGATGAAATTGACTATATCCCCATATGGGAGAAAATTATCACAACTCATGAGAATTGTAACACTATTAGAGAGAATATATTTAGCCAGAAATAATGGACATTCATGACTTAATTGTGACTTTGATAGAATGATTTAAACACATTATCTCACATTACATAAAGAGGTATGAAGGACCTGTTGCAATAGAGGGGAAGAAGGAAGTGAGAACCACCTGAATCTTACTCTCATCAGATTTGGTTCAAAGTTACCATACCCACACAATCAGTTAAGTTGAGAAATTTATCTTACCTTTCAATTACTAAAAGAGAAAAGAGGAGGGTGAAGGAAAAAGGAACTAATGGAAGAAAGAAGGGCCAAAGAGAATGAAAGAATACTAGAGCTAAATGGAGTGGAGCAAACCCACTGAAGGTGGTGGTATTAAGAAGCAAAATATTGGGGAATATTGTAAGGGGGAAATACAAACAGAGGGAATATAGTATGGAGGGCAATGAAGAGTTAGCAAATATAGTTTTGAATGTGAAATGGATGTACTCTCCCATAAAACCTAAGCAAATATCAGAGTGGATTAAAAACCAGAATCTTACAATATGCTGATTGCAAGAAACTCATCTGAAGCATATATATATATATGTATATATGTATATATATATATATATATACATATATACATATATATACATATACATATATACATACATATATATGTATATATGTAATACATACATATATATTAAAGGTAAATAGTTGGAGCAAAATATATTTTGTTTCAGTTAAATAGAAAAAAGTAGGAGTAGCAACCCTTATCTAAAACACAGCAGCTGGAAAAATCGATCTTTTTTAAAAGAGATAAAGAGGTAAAATAGACAATGAAGTAATTTCAATACAAATATATATGCAACAAATAGTCTAGCATGGAAATTCATAGAGGTGATTTTGAATGAGTTACAAGAAGACATAGATAGCAAAACTCTACTGAGGGGAGATGTCAACATCCCATTCTCATACTTAGATAAATCTTACCATAAAATAAAGAAGTAAGTTAAGGAAATGAATAGGTTGTTAGAAAACCTAGGTATGATAGAGCTTTGGAGAAAAAGGAATATATTTTATTTTCTGCAGTACATGGCATTTACACAAAAATTGACCATATACTTGGGCATAGAAACCCAATAATCAAATGTAGAAAAGAAGAAATAGTGAATACATGCTTCTCTGATCATAATGCAATAAAAATCACAGGGAGAGATAGAGCTAATATTGAACCATCTCTGTGTACCTCTTAAAATCTCACCTGATGATGGTGTATCATTCTAGTAATAACTTGCTATGATCTCTTTGCTAAATTTTTATTTAGGATTTTTGCTTCTATGTTCAATAGGTAGATAGGTCTATAATTTTCTTTTTTCCATTTCGATTCTTCTGGGTTTAGGTATCAGTACCATATTGTTGGCATAAAAGGAATTTGGTAGATCTTTTTCATCTATTTTTTCAAATAGTTTACGCAGAAATTGTAATTAATTTTGCCTTAGCTTCGTAGTGGAATTCATTTTTATATTCATCTAGACTAGGAGAATTTATCTTGGAAGATTATTGATGGTTTCTTCAATTTCTTTTTCTGAACTAAAGTTATTGAAATATCTTAATTTTCTCTTCTGTTAATCTGTGCACTTTGCATTTTGTAAATAATCAATAATTTAATATTATCAAATTTATTGGAATATAGTTGGGCAAAATAGCTCTGAAATATCTTTTTAATTTCCTGCTCATTGATGGTCAGTTCACCCTTTTCCTTTTTGGTTCTGCTTAATTTGTTTTTTTCTTTATCTTTTAAAAAATAAGATTAAATAAAAGTTTATCTGGTTGTTTTTCTCATAAAAGCCAAATAAGTTTTATTTATTAATTCAATCTTTATCATGCTTTTAATTTCATTAATTTTCCTTTGATTTTCAGAAGTTCAAATTTGCATTTAATTGGGGATCTTTAATTTGTTCTTTTTGTAGTTTTGTTAGTTGTACACTCAATTCATGGATTTCTTCTTTTTTCTAATTTATTCCAAAACATTCAGAGATGCAAAATTTCCTCTGATAATAACTTTGACAGCAACTCATACATTTTGCTGTGATATCTCATCATTATAATTTTTTGGATGAAATAATTTATTATTTCTATGATTTGTTGTGTGATCCACTCATTCTTTAAAATTATTTAGCTCCATTTCATTTTAGACATTGCCTCATGGTCACTAAGAACCTTCCCCTCTTCTTCTCCTTAAAAATACACTTCTCAAGAGCCACAAATCACATCAAAATAAAATCACTTTATCCTTTTCTTTCTTTTTTGAGGGCCCCACATGGACACACGATTCTCATGAATCAAAGCATCATGCAAAGCCAAATCATTTCATTAAACTTTTATACCTACCCAAGAATACTCCCTCCAAGTGTAGCCAGTGTTAAGCTAAGAAAAATCTCTTCATGATGTTTTCATGTCCAGTACCTCTAAGTGTACTCTCTTTCTCCAACCATAGCCCTGCAACCAGGCAAAGTATCTGGTACTCTCTCTCCCATTGTCCATTTGTCCCCCCAACTTTGGTTCTAAAAGCCTTCTTAACTAGCATATGGATTAATGCAAGATAGTTTCCTAATCTCTTAACATCTAATCTTAGCATGCTCCTATCTTCTGCCCATACTATACCACAAATCTCTAAGTATCTAGTAAAAAAAAAATGTCATGTCTGATTTAACTATGTATAAAGTTGTTAAGTACTCTAAGTACTTGAAAAAACTGAAGGTCTCTCTAAAAGATGTTAGAATAGATTATAAAGCATAGAAAACACTGCCACAAGACCACCCAGCACAGAGCACCCTCATCAGAGAAAGTGCTGAGATTTATGAGCAAGGCAGAATTAAAGTAGCTTAAAGGAAACATGAGTTAGATAAATTTAGATAAAATGCCCCAAGCTTTTTGGACTATTTGTGCCTGACCTGTGGTAGAGCATGCTAAATTTGTATTTGTCTCATCTACCACATCCTATCACAATGGAATTTGTCTCAAACACAGTGATGTCACCTTTGTCTTCTTCAATAACAAAGGAGAACAAACCATACCCATACTCCTCTAAGTATAATCTCTCCAACTTTATTCAATCATTTAATAATTCTAAGAGAAATATAATTCTCAAGAGATATGTGTTAATTTCGTTGTAGGGTTGCATAAAATTTAATGTCATTGACCAACATTTGTTTTGTTTTTTTCCCCTGTTCCATTTACTTTTTTATGTATCTCTTGTGTCTTGTATTTGAAGATGAATTATCTGTACTGGTCATTTTATCAGAAAATTCTAGAAGTCCTCTATTTCATTCAATTTGCATTTTATTCTGAAAGAATCTGTTGAATTTGACAGGGTCGCAAAATTTTGTTTGTAATCCAAGGTCCTTTGGCCTCCGAAATATCATAATCCAGCCCCTCAAATTTTTATTGCAAGACTTGATAAACTCTGTATAATTTTACTTGGACTTCCTTTTTTTTTTAAGGTTTTTGCAAGGCAAACGGGGTTAAGTGGCTTGCCCAAGGCCACACAGCTGGGTAATTATTAAGTGTCTGAGGGTGGATTTGAACTCAGGTACTCCTTACTCCAGGGACGGTTCTCTATCCGGACACTTCTAATTTCTTTTTTTTTTTAAAGATTTTTCAAGGCAATGGGGCTAAGAGGCTTGGCCAAGACCACATGGATAGGTAATTAGTGTCTGAGGTCAGATTTGAACCCAGGTACTCCTGACTCCAAGGCCAGTGCTCTATTCACTACACCACCTAGCCAGCCCCCCACACACTTCTATTTTCAAAGGAATTCTTCTCATTGAATTTTTTAACTCTTTTACAATTTGTCCTAATTCTTTTTTCAAGTTATAGTTTTCATGAATAACAAGTTGTTTGCCTTTTTTAGATATTCTTGAATCATTCATTTCTTTTTCCTAAATTTCCCTCTACCACTCTTATTTAATTTTTATTATTCATTTCACCTCTTCAAAGTATGAAGGGGGGGGGGGGGGCGAGCCAAGATGGCGACAAGAGTGGATCTTGTCCTAGGTGCTCTCTCATAAATCTTTGAAACTAAGGACTCTAACTAAATTTTTAAGAGACAGAACCCACAGAGGGACCCAAAGAGGTTGTTCTCCTACTCAAGGTAACCTGGAAAATATCAGAAAGGCTCTTTTCCCCGGGGTAAGAGGGGCAGCTGCCAAAGGGGTGGCCCACCAGAGAGAAAGAACTTCAGCCTCCTGGAGGAAGGCCCAGGGCACTGGGAGCCGCAACTCACATCAGCAGGGGCAGTTTCCTAACCTACGCCCTAGGGAGCACTGAGTACAAATTGGGGGAACAGCTGGGGTATCTCTGCCAGAGGGAGCACATGAAGCCCAGCCCTCAGAACACAGAGAGAGCAGTGTGGCCCCTGCATTCCAGATCCAGGAAACAGAAGCAGGCTGAGCTGTTAAGCAGGAGCCCCCAGTGCATGAGTCCATTGAACCTAGGGAGTGAAGAGAGAGAGACTGCAGAGCTCTGTCCTCTGTCCCTGGAACAGGACTCTGGGGCTCTGACCACATTTATATCCTGATTGCAGTCCAGGCCCCCCCATAGAACAGCAGGGCCCTCCCCACTTGAGCCCCGTGGCAGAGAGGGGTGGAGCTTGTAGTCATTCACAGACCAGGAGGGAGAACAGAGCCTCATACACTGAGACCCTTGTGGGAGTGTCCCAAAAGCTCAGGAAGCACGCCCAAAACAGGCTTAGACTGGGAAAATGAGGAAGCAGAGAAACACCATTGAGAAATACATTATCTATGAACCCAAGAAGGATCAATATACTCAGTCTGAAGATGAGGAAGCCCAAACTCCTGCATCTAAAGACTCCAAGCAAAATAGAAATTGGGTTCAGGCTATGACAGAGCTCAAAAAAGACTTTGAAAATCAAATGAGGGAGTTAGAAGAAAATCTTGGAGAAGAAAGGAGAGAGATGCAGGAAAAACATGAAAATGAAGTCACCAGACTAGTCAAGGAAATCCAAAAAAATGCTGAAGAAAATAGCATGCTAAAAACCAGCTTAGGTCAAATGGATAAAACAGTTCAAAAAGTTATTGAGGAGAAGAATGCTTTAAAAAGCAAAATTGGCCAGATGGAAAAAGAGATAAGAAAACTCTCTGAGGAGAACAAATACTTCAGACAAAGAATAGAATTCAGGGAGATTGATGAATTTACCAGAAATCAGGAATCAATATTTCAAAAAAAAATGAAAAATTAGAAGAAAATGTGAAACATCTCATTGAAAAACAACTGATATGGAAAACAGATTTAGGAAAGATAATTTAAAAATTATTGGGATTCCTGAAAGTCATGATCAGGAAGAGCCTTAACATCATTTTCAAAGAATTACTACAGGAAAATTGCCCTGATATTCTAGAAGCAGAGGGCAAAATAGAAATGGTGAGAATCCACCGATCCCCCCGAGAAAGAGATTTCAAAAAACCAACCCCTAGGAATATTATAGCCAAGTTCCAGAACTCCCAAGTCAAAGAGAAAATATTACAAGGAGCAAGAAGGGCACAGTTCAAATATCGTGGAGCTGCAGTCAGGATCACACAGGACTTAGCAGCAGCTACATTGGAACCTCGTAGGCCTTGGAATATAATATACCAGAAGGCAAAAGAGTTTAGAAAGCAACAAAGAATTAACTACCCAGCAAGGCTGAATGTCCTCTTCAAGGGAAAAAGATGGATTTTCAATGAACCAGGGGAATTTCAAATGTTCCTTTTGGAATGGCCAGAGCTGAACAGAAGGTTTGACCTTCAGATACAGTACTCAGGAAAAGCATAGAGATTGGAGGAGAGGGGGGAAAATATGAGGGACTTAATGATCATGAACTGCATGTATTCCTGCATAGAAAAATGACACTGATAATACTCATATAAACCTTCTCAGTTAATAGAGCAGGTAGAGGGAGCTTTTATAGTTGAAGCACAGGAGAAAGCTGAATTCAAAGATAAAATGTGGAGTAAAATGGAGTCAACAGAAAAAAGGGAAATGTAATGGGAGAAAGAAAAAGGAGAGGGGGGAATAGGCCAAGATATTCCATATAATAAGATTTTTCTTTATTACAATGAGTTACTGCAATGATATGGAAGGGGGGAAGGCAAGGGGGAATGAGGTAATCTTCGCTCTCATCAGAGGTGGCTAGGAGAGGAAACAGAATATATACTCAATGGGGTATAGGCATCTGGAGTAAGAAGGAGGAGGGGACAGGGGGAAGGGGGGGTGATGTGAGGGATGGAGGAGAGGATGGACCACGGGGGGCAGTGGTCAGATATAACACATTTTCTTTTGTACTTCTTGCAGGGGGCTGGGATTAGATGGCCTGTCCGGGACCTTGGGGCCAGGTGGATGCTGGGCCTAAGGGGTGCTATGGGGGCTCAGGGCCTCTTGGCCCCGGGGCCAGGGATCTGTCTGCTGCTCCATTCATCTACCCTACAGAAGAGTCAGAGTGAAAGGAGAGAGAAAAATATAGTACATGCTAGTGGAGAAATACAAAAGGAGTGAGTTGTGGTCAGCAATGGCAATAGTAGAAAAATATGGAATTAACTTATACCATGGACTTATAAAGAATGTGATCCACTTGCAACAGAGTTGTTGGTGTTGGACAAAGACTCAAAAACATTTATTATTATTATTAATTATTAATTATTATTATTATTATTATTATTATTATTTGGGGGTGGTGCAGGGCAAAGGGGGCTGGGTGGCCCACCTGGGGCAGCATAGCAGGGTGATCATTGGCTGTCTGAGGTTGTATTTGGACCCAGGTGCTCCTGGCTCAAGGGCCAATGTTCTGTCTGCCACCTAGCCCACCCCTACACTATTTTATTTTATTTTGGGTTTTTTTTTTTTTTTTTTTTTTTTTTTTGGTTTATGCAGGGCAGTGGGGTTCAGGTGGCTTTCATGTCACATGGCTGGGTGATTGTTGGGTGTACAGGGCCGGATGTGGGCTTGGGTGCTCAAGACTCCAGGACTGGTGCTCTGTCCACTGCACCACCTGGCCATACCTATAATTATTACTATTATTTTTTTAAATTTTTTTCTCTCCCCTATACTTTATTGTTCAAGTGAGTCTATATTTTTTTGGGGGGAATATTTTATTAATGTATAAATATTAAATATTAAAAAAGGTATGAAGAGTATGAAGGGTCTGAGATCAATTCACATTCTTCTTTGTGGATCTGATAGAAGCAATTTTTACAGTATTTTTCTGAGTTGTATTTTGATTTTCTTGATCATCATTTCAACTTTCTATGATCTTAATGGATTTGATGCTTTTTTCTAATTATTCAAGGCCCATTTCTAGCTTTTCACTTTATATTGAAGTTGTTCTTTGCTCTCTGGAAGATGGGAACATTGTTCTAAGCTTTCAGGCTTTTCTGTAACTCGTTCTCAAGTTAATTCTCGGTGTCTGTAAGTTTTCAGTTTTCAAGAGGGTGTGATCTAAGGAGTAGTGTGTTTAATATGATCCCGGTCTGTTCTCTGACCATAAGCATATATTTCTGCCCTAGAATGTGAAGAAGTTTCCCTTTCCCTCATAGCCAGAAGTATGAAATCCTAGTGCTTTTTTAGTCCTGAGACAAAATTTGGATCAAGGTATGGGTAATGTAGCAGAGTCCTGATCTCAAGTGCAAAAAAGGGACACCTACAATCTCCATATGACCAGTTATCACTACTCTTGTGTTCTATATATTAAGTGCTATATAATTACCTATTGCCATTACTTATTCTTAGGCTGCTACTAACTTCTTGTGGTTCAGTCTGGTATTGGTACAACCTATGCAGCATTCCCACCCTAATGTGACAGACTGTTCCTGTTGATGCTCTTATGTTTGATTGCATGTAAAAATGTCTCACCCTATCTTTTTGTGACTTCGGCCACTTCAGAATTTGTTTTGAGACAATCTTTAAATCCTGAGATTAGGAGAGCTCAGATGAATCCCTACATTTTCTCAGACATCTTGGCTATTATCTGGAACTATTTGTTTCACAAAAAAGAGTTTGTTTCACCACAAAAAGAACTGTTTTATATCTATCTATCTATCTATCTATCTATCTATCTATCTATCTATCTATGTATCTATCTATCTATTTATCATCTATCTATATAGATATGGATATAGATATGTATATATACATATCTATATCTAATCTATCTCTATCTCTATCCATCTCTATATCTATGTCTATGTCTATGCCTGTGTCTATATATCTATATCTATATCTATATCTATATCTATATCTATATCTATATCTATATCTATATCTATATCTATATCTATATCTATATCTATATCTATATCTATATCTATATCTGTATCTGTATCTATATCTGTGTATGTATATGTACATGTATATTTGTATCTATATCTATATCTATATCATCTACCTCTATCTTTCTCTCTATCTATTTCTATATCTATATATCTGGCACAGAATAAGTAATTTAACTTTGAGAGAATTTCTATTTTGATTGTGTTGCTGTTACATGCACATAAAGATTTAATATTGCTCTTAATTATTTAGCTCAGCATTTGTGTTAAAAGTTTAATGTAGGAGGTGAAATTAAGGTGATGGAGTAAGGCAGAGACTTGCACAAGCTCTCTTCCAAATAACTCCAAATACCTTAAATAATGACTCAACAAATTCTAGAGTGACAGAAGAAAAAAAATGAAATAATTTCCAGCCTAAAACAAGTTGAAAAATCAATGGGGAATTTCTGTTGCACCAGGGAGACAGAAATGCATTGCAGTGCAGGTCAGACCAACAAAAACCAGTCCCAACAATCCAGGAACAGGTAGCTGTGAGACTAAGTCATTGGCAGTGTTAGTAGTTTCCAGATCTCTCAGAAAAGTCTGTCACACTAGGGTAAGAGGGGATCAGTCCATTATATAACTCAGCAGCACAGGTCTATTTCCAGGAAACCAGGAGCAGTCCATTGGAGCCACTGAATCATAAACTGAGACAACTGCCTCCAGAGTTCTAAGCCAGTAGACAGTAAGAAAGTCACAAGGAGACCACAGGCATTTCTTTGTTTTCACTAAGACAGGACTCTGTGGCATTGCCCATACTCAGATACAAGATAAAAAAAGTTCCTATAGCCAAACTATCAAAGGAAAAGATGAATTAGTGTCAGGCCATGGAAGAGCTTAAAAAAATTTTTTGAAAATCAAGTAAGAGAGGTAGAGGAAATATTTGGAAGTTAAGTGAAAGTGATCTGGAAAATAATCAGGAAACACAAATCAGCAGCTTGATGGAGAAACAAAAAAAAAAATACTAAAAAAAATGACATTTTCAAAACCAGACTGGACCAGATGGAAAAAAGCAGTGTAAAAAAAAAACAAAAACAAGGAAGAGAAGAATGTCTTAAGAAGAAGAATTGGTCAAAAAAGGAAAAAAAAAGATACAAAAGTTTACTGAAGAAAATAATTCCTTAAAATACAGAATTGAGTAAAAGGAAGATGATGATTTTATGAAAAATCAAGAAACAATAAAATAAAACAAATTAATGAAAAATTAGAATATGTGAATTATCTAATTGGAAAGACAATTGACCTTCAAAAGAACTTCAAGATAATTAATTTAAAAATTATTGGACTATCTGAAAGTCATGATCAAAATAAAAAAAGAACTTAGACATCATATTTCAAGAAATAATGAAGGAAACTGCCCTGATATTCAGGAACAAAGGGTAAAATGAAGTGAAAAATCCACCAATAACCTCCTGAAAGAGATTCTAAGATGAAAAGTCCCAGGAAAACAATAGCCAGTTTTCAGAGCTCCAAGGTTAAGGACAAAAATATTGCAAGCAATTAGGAAAAAAATACAATTATCATGGCATCACATTCAGGATAACACAAGATTTAGTAGCTTCCACCCTGAAATATCATAGGACTTGGAATATGATAACTCATTAGATAAACAAGTTTGGATTATAACCAAGATCAACTATTCAATGAAATTAAGCATATTCTTTGAGGGGAAGAAATGGACATTTAGTGAAGTAGTGAATTTTCAACTTAACTGATGAAGACACCAGAGTTGAACAGAAAATTTGGTATTCAAATATGAAAGTCAAATGAAGCACAAAAAAAGGCAAGCCAGAAAGGGAAATCAAAGGAACTGAATGATGCTAAAGTATATTATTTCACAGAAAGAGAAATGTGATTACTCATGTGAACTTTCTCATTTATTTGGGCAGTTAGAAGGAGCATATATAGACAGGGCATAGATGGAAAGTGAATATAAAGAGATAATATATAAAAAAGATTGAATTCAGGAGTGAGAGGGCTATATAGGGAGAAAGGGTAATCAGTAAAATGGGGTATGCTATTTCACATAAAAAGAGGTAAGACAATGCTTTTACAGTGGAGTGGAAGAGGGTGATATGAGGGTGAGAGTGAACCTTAGGCTTATCACAGTTGACTCAGGGAATAACAAACACACTTAAATGGGTATAGAAATCTAGCTAATCCTAGATGCAAGTGGAAGGAAAATAGGATAAAAGTAGAAGGAAGAGAAGATTGTGAGAGGGGCAAGTCAGAAACAAAATACTTTAGAGGAAGGACAAG
This sequence comes from Macrotis lagotis, assembly GCF_037893015.1. Classification (NCBI taxonomy): domain Eukaryota; kingdom Metazoa; phylum Chordata; class Mammalia; order Peramelemorphia; family Peramelidae; genus Macrotis; species Macrotis lagotis. The sequence continues at coordinate 570,122,762 of NC_133666.1, forward strand.
GTGAAAGTAGGGAGAGAATAAAAATAGGTGTGAAGAGAATAAGATGGAGGGAAATAAAATTAGCAACAGTATCTATGGGAAAAAATTGAAATTTTCTCTCATCAAGATCTTATTTCTCAAATGTAGAGAACTGAGGCAAATGTATAAAAAATAAGAATCATATCAAAATTGATAAATGATCAAAAGATATGAACAATTTTCAGGTGAGTTTATCAAAGATATCTATGTCCATAATTAAAAGAAATTTTCTAACACTGGAGAAATGCAAATCAGAATTCTGAGGTAATTCTTTATACCTATTGAATTGGCTAATAGACTGAAAAGGAAAGAGATAAAAGTTGAAGAGGATATAGGTGAAAATGAATCATTAATGATCTATTGGAGGAGTTGTAAAATTATATTTATGTGTGTGTAAATATATATTATTATATATTATATATTGTATAATACATTATATTATGCAAAATACATATATAAATATGATGTCTAATATATAAATACATATAATATATAAATATAAACACAAATGCATATAATACAATATATTATATAAAAAAATATATCTACAAAGATGTGTGTGTGTGTGTGTGTGTGTTTATATATGTATGTATATACATAGGGAATTTTTACCAGCTCTTTTCTGCTGGCAAGGAATTGGAACCTGAGAGATATCCATCAATTATAGAAAGACTGAACAAATTTTGATATGGGATCATGACAGAATGCTATTCTGCTATAAGAAATGATAGGCAGCATGCTCTCAGTAAATCCTTAGACTTAGCTGAGGAGATGCAATGGGAAATGAACTATATTCAAAGAAACAACAATAATGCAGGGCGATCAGGTGTGAATAACTAACTTTTCTCAGCAGTGAATGACCCAAGAAAATTCTGAAAAAGGTTATCTGTCCTCAGAATAAGATCTGCTGGTGTCTGAACATCACCTTAGGCATAATCTTTTTTTTTGTTTTGTATTTTATTTCTCCTGAGGTTTCTCCTATTAGGAAGGAATCTGTTTTATTTTACAACATGACAACTAAGAAAATGTTCGACCTAATTACATATTTATAATCTTTTTTTCAAATTACTTTCTTTTTTATTTTTTAAAGATTTTATTTATTTTGAGTTTTATAGTTTTCCCCCTAATCTTGCTTCCCTCACCCCACCCTCCACAGAAGGCAATTTCCCAGCCTTTACATTGTTTCCATGGTATACATTGATTCAAATTGAATGTGATGAGAGAGAAATCATATCCTTAAGGAATTAAAATAAACTATAAGAGAAAGGAATATCAAATAATAAGATATCAGTTTTCTTTTTTGTAAATTAAAGGTGATACTCCTTGGTCTTTCTTCAAACTCCACAGTTTTTCCTATGGTTACAGATGGTATTCTCCACTGCAGATAGCCCCAAGTTGTTCCTGACTGTTGCACTGCTAGAATGAGCTAGTCCATCAAGGTTGATAATCGCATCCATGTTGTTATTAGGGTGTACAGTGTTTTTCTGGTTCTACTCATCTCACTCAGCATCATTTCATACACATCCCAGCAGGTCCCCAAATTCCCATGCCTCCTGGTTTCTAATAGAACAATAGTGTTCCATTACAGACATATACCACAGTTTGCTAAGCCATTTCCCAACTGAAGGGCATTTACTTGATTTCCAATTCTTTGCCACCACAAACAGGGATAATATGAATATTTTTGTACAAGTGATGTTTTTACCCTTTTTCATCATCTCTTCATGCTATAGAACCAGTAGTGGTATTGCTGGATGAAAGGGTATGCATATTTTAAGTGCCCTTTGGGCATAGTTCCAAATTGCTCGCCAGAAAGGTTGGATGAGTTCATAGTTCCAATAATAATGGAATAGTGTCCCAGATTCCACACAACTCTTCCAGCAATGATTATTATCCTTTCTGGTCATATTGACCAGTCTAAGAGGTGTGAGGTGGTACCTCAGAGAATCTTTATTTTGCATTTCTCTAATAAGAAATGATTTAGAGCAATTTTGCATATGACTATAGATTGCTTTGATCTCCTCATTTGTAAATTGCCTTTGCAAATCCTTTGACCATTTATCAATTGGGGTAATGGCTTTTTTTTTTTAAAAATCAATACAATTCTCTGTATATTTTAGAAATGTGTCCTTTGTCAGAAATATTAGTTGTAAAGATTGTTTCCCCATCTAATACATTTCTTTTGATCTTGGTTACAGTGGTTTTGTCTGTGCAAAATCTTTTAAATTTAATGTGACTGAAATCATCTACATTGTTTTTAGTGATGTTCTCCATCTCTTCCTTAGTCATAAACTGCTCACCTTTCCACAGATCTTACAGGTAAATTAGTCCTTGAACTTCTAATTTGCTTATAGTAGTTTTTATGTCTAAAACCTGTATACATTTGGATCTTATCTTGGTATAGGGTGTGAGGTGTTGGTCTAATCTAAGTTTCTTCCATACTTACTTCCAATTTTCCCAGCAGATTTTATCAAAGAGAGAGTCTTTATCCCAGTAGCTGGCCTGTTTGGGTTTATCAAAGAGCAGATTACTATAATCGTTTCCTGCTATTGCACCTAGTCTATTCCATTGGTGCACCACTATATTTCTTAGGCAATAACAAACAGTTTCGATGACTCATGTTTTATAATACAATTTTAGATCAGGTACGACTAAACCCCCTTCTTTTGCACTTTTTTTCATTGAATCGCTGGAAATTCTTGACTTTTTATTTCTCCATATGAATTTACTTACAACTTTTTCTAACTCATTGAAGTAATTTGTTGGAATTTTGATTGGTAGGGTACTAAACAGGTAGTTTAGTTTTGGTAATATTGTCATTTTTATTATATTAGCTCTTCCTAATCTATGAGCAGTTGATGTTTTCCCCAGTTATTTAAATCGGATCTAATTTGTGTGAGAAGTGTTCTTTAATTGGATTCAAAAAGTTTCTGAATCTGCCTTGGCAAAGGTATTTTTTATTGCCTGAGGGTACTTTGAATGGGATTTCTCTTTCTAGCTCTTCCTGCTGTATCCTGCTAGTCATACATATATACATATATATATATATATATATATATATATATATATATATATATATATATGAAGTTGAGGATTTATGAGCATTTATTTTATATCCTAAAACTTTACTAAAGTTGCTAAATGTTTCCAGTGATTTCTTGGGTTATTCTATGTAATCTTCAAAGAGCAAGAGTTTTGTTTTTTTCTTCTTCCTTCAATTTCTTTTTCTTCTATAATTGCTGAATCTAACATTTCTAATATGATATTGAATAGTAGTGGTGATAATGGGCATTCTTGTTTCACCCCTGATCTTATTGGCAATGCCTCTAGCCTCATCCCATTGAAAATAATGTTTTTTGCTGGTTTCAGATAGGTACTGCATACTATTCTTAGAAACAGTCCATTTATTCCTACACTCTCTAGTGTTTTTATTAGGAATGGGTTCTGTATTTTGTCAAAAGCTTTTTCAGCATCTATTGATATGATAATATAATTTTTGATAGGGTTTTTTGTTGATATAATTGATTATACCAACAGTTTTTCTAATACTGAACCAACCCTGCATTATGGGATAAATCCTACTTTGACAAAATATATTATCCTAGTGATAACTTGGTTTAATCCTTTTCCTAATATTTATTAAAATTTTTGCCTCTATATTCATCAGGGAGATCGGTCTATAATTTTCTTTCTCTGCTTTAACTCTTTCTGGATTAGGTATCAGCACTATGTTGGTGTCATAGAAAGAGTTAGGCTGAGTTCCATCTTCAGCTATTTTTCCATAGTGTTTATATAGAATTGGAACCAATTGTTCCTTAAATGTTTGATAGAAAGAAGAAGAAAACCAAATTGCTAGTATCATAAATGAAAAAGGTCAACTCACCATCAATGAGGAGAAAATTAAAGTAATAATTTGGAATTATTTTGCCCAACTCTATGCTAATTAATTTGACAATCTAAGTGAATTGGATTAATATTTCCAAAAATATAAACTTCCCAGGTTAAATGAAGGGGAGATTAAATATCTAAAGAATTGAATTCCCTAAGAAAAAATCTCCAGGGCCTGATGGATTCACAAGTGAATTCTACCAATTCTGTTTTTGAAAGAGCTTTCCATTTGACCAACTGAGGTTTTGAGAGAATTACTTTCTTTTTGCCTGTGTGCAATTGAGGATCTGAGAAAATTATTCTCATTTTATATTTGTTCAATTGTATTTTCCAATGATTGTTTTTCTTGTTTCAGGGTGTAAATTACATCTTGGGTTCATTTTCCCAAATTTCCCAATTGATTTTTAAACTCCTTCCTTATTTCTTCAAGGAATTCTTTCAGTACAAGAGACCAGATTATATTCTTCTTAGAGATTCTAGGTTTCTCTGAGTTAGGGTCTTTTCCTTACAAGAATTTTTTTAAGGATGCTCTTTTCCATTGACCTTTCTTCATTTTACTAAGACCTTAATTTGGGGAGGGGCTGGTTCACAGAGGTTTGGTGTTGGGGTCACTAGAGGCTTTACTCACTGAGTGTAATATATCTACCTGACCAGTAGGGGAGCTAGAGGATTTGCTCACTGAGTGTTATATCTCCATCTTGCCAGTTGGAGCAGCTGATTACTTTCTCTAGAGTGTCTGTGACCTTGATTGAGCCCATCTCCCTTGTCCTGAAGGGAGTGATTGAAGCTGTTAAATACTTTTGTCTTTGATCAATAGTGTGCTATACCCTGGGGGTAAGGTGATCACTCTCCCTATTCACAGCCGAGGTGGTTCTGCTGCTCACACACCTGCACCTGTTGCAAAGTTAGTCTGTAATTATTTTTGTTCTGGGAAGAAGCTTCAGCTGAAATGGAGGGGTGGACTCTGAGTTCCTCTGGATGAGAGAAGCCCAGGGATGGTGTCTGCAGCTCTCTGGCACCAGAGCTCTCCTTCTAGCCCTGATGGTAAGCTCCCAAGGGTCAGTGCCAACACCTATTCCTTTCCTCCTTAGTTGACCCAAGCCCCCATAGTAGACCACGCTCTAGCCCCACCACTGATCAAGCAGGTTTGGTTCTTGGTTCCCTCAGGTTCCTGGGTTGCAGAGCCACCACTAATCAGGCTAATCAGGCTAATCCAGGGCTAATGTAGGCTCCCAGCTCTCCCTGGATGGTGTTCCCAGGTTCTCCCTGGATGGTGCTCCCAGAAAAGTCTGCCCTCTGCACACAGACTCACCCACAATTGTGGAAAACAAATCCCGATGTAGATGGTCTTTCTGCTGGCTTTTCTTTCTCGGTTTTATTGATTAGATTTCTCTTAAGAGGATTGTTTCATACCATATATGGGGAAAGATGAGGATATTTTAGAACTGTGCCTGTCTTCTCTCAGCCATCTTGGCTGGAAGTCCCAAATTACTTGATTTTTCAATAAGGCGGATGAGTTGGGAAGAGGAGAGTGTATTCCAAAATCAGTTTTTTAAATGAATGTTAAAATTTGTTTTTACATATATAATTTGGGGAAAATAAAATAATTTTAAAAAATTATGTTTTTAAAATCCAAGGGTTTGTTTTTCCATTTAAAGTCCCAGGCATTTAAATTTTCTTCAGGTATTTAAAACAGATTTTTTTTCATTTATTGCTGCTGCATTTTGTTGATAGTATATAGAATTGTTAGTGGTTTATATAGGCTTATTTTAGTTTTGCAATTTTTTTGTATTTTTTAATTGCTTTAACTATTTTTTTGCAAGTGACTTGCCCAAGGTCACACAACTATGTAATTATTAAGTGTTTGAGGTCAAATTTGAACTCAGGTCCTCCTGATGCTAGGGCCAGTGGTCTATACACTGTGCCACCTAGTAGTCTTATTAATTAGTTTTTTTAAATAAATTCTCTATGTACACGATCAGATAATATGCAGAGTGAATTTCATTTTCTCATGACCTATTATATGCTTTCAGTTTCTTTTTTCTTGCCTTATTGCTATAGATAGCATTTCCTGTACACTATTGAATAATAGAGAAGGAAAATTGCCTGTAATTATCTTCTTCTGTTTGTACCCTCTTTGGTTTAGGTAGCAAAAATCACAATTGCATCATGAAAGGAATTTGATAGAAACTTTTCACTTTTTAAAAAAATTTTTATTTATTTTCATCCATATGCACATGTGTAGGGAAATAGGTAATTTTATAAAGTGTTCACCAGATTCAGCTTTTGTGTGTGTGTGTGTGTGTGTGTGTGTGTGTGTGTGTGTGTGCTGTTTTATTATGCTTTTCTTCCTCTGGATGGGGATAATATGGTCTATAGCCAGTCAAATATAGTAGTACTATTTATCTGGACTGCTGAGAAAAGCTATTTCCATCAAAATTGTTCATCTCCTAATATTTTTATTTATGTGTGGTTTGTTTTCTTGGTTCTACTCCCTTTGCTCAGCATCATTTCCAGTAAGTTATTCCATGCTTCTCTAGAGTGCAACTGTTTATGATTCTTATAGAACAATATTATTCCATAATATTCATGTACCATTATTTGTCTAGCCATTCCCTAATTTATGGAGATCCATTCAATTTCCAATTCTTTGTCACTGCAAAATGAGTTGCTATGAATATTTTGGAACATGAAGGACTTTTCAGATTTTTAAAAATTTCTTTTGGATATAAATCTAGAATTGGAATTGTTGTGTCAAAAGATATGAACAGTTTTATTGTTCTTTGAGCATAGTCCTATATTGATCTCCAAAAATGCTGGATCTGTTCACAATTCCTCCAGCAATGCTTCAATGTTACAATCTTCCTAGAACCTCTCTAACATTGATCCCTTTCCATTTTTCTCATCTTGACTAATCTAATGGGTGTGAAATAATACCTCATTGTTGTTTTAATTTGCATTTCTCTAATCAATAATGATTCGAAATATTTTTTCATTTGATTATATATATATATATATATATATGTATATATGTATATATAGCTTTAAGTTCTTGATTTGAAAACTTCAAATGCTTTGAACATTTATCATTTGGGGAAAAAAACCTTTTCTTTAGCCATTTTTTCTAAATAGTTTATATAAATTGGGATTAAATGCTTCTTGAATGTTTTGAAATTCAGCCGATTTTAAGGATTTTTCTCTTCAGAACATTCATTTCTGACTTTTTCTTTTGCTTTCATTTTAATGCTTTCTTGTTCTTTTTTCTAAGATAAGTTCATTGAAACATATTTATTCTGCTGTTCTTTTAGGCTATAAGCACATACATACATGCATGTATATGTCTATATATGTATATGTATGTTTATATACTTGTGTGCATATCTGTGTGAATTTGTCTCTGTGTACATGTAGTAAATATTCATCTATTTCACTTATATTTCCAGGTTTGCTACTTTATAATTAGGCAAGAATTACTCTTTATAATAATTTTAATTTAATTTTGATAATGATATACCCCTTTAATTTTTTTAGGTTTTTGCAAGGCAAATGGTATTAAGTGGCTTCCCCAAGGCCACACAGCTAGGTAATTATTAAGTGTCTGAGACCAGATTTGAACCCAGGTACTCCTGACTCCAGGGCCGGTGCTTTATCCATTATGCCACCTGGCCACCCCCCTTTAATTTTTAATGCTGTTAATTTTGTTTTATCTTTCATCAAAGTAATTATTTATTTATTTTATCAAGCTTTTTCATAAAAATCACTTCATTGCTTTATTTATTCAACCTTTTAATTTTATTCTCCATTTTATTAATCTCTCCTTTGATTTTTTAAAAACTCCCATTTTGTTGTTCTATTGGGGACTTTTAAATTGCTCTTTTTTTCTAGTTTATTTTAATTCTCATAACCAAATCATTGATCTGTTTTGTCTAATTTTTATGTGATGCAATTAAATTTGAATAGTTTCAGTTTATTATGGTTAATAATATTAAAGAAAAATTCTGGAGCTCTGATAGCAAGGAGAAAATATACCAAGGATCCAGAAAGAAATAATTCAAACAACATGAACCACAGAATCAAACCTCAGAGCCAGAAGATATTTAATAACTTCTACCTTAAAGAAATGGAAGATTTGGAATATGATTTTACAGAGGACAATGGACCTAAGATTGCAATCAATATTAAATTACAAACAAAATTATGTACACTCTTTCTAATATTTAATTAGAGGTTTGCCAAGCATTCTTAATAAAAAAGTTCAGAGCTGAATAGAAAATTTTACATCCAAAATATATATTTTAAGATAACACATTAATATTGAATTAATTACTTATGAACCAGGGGACATTCTTGAACTAATTTGATTGATCTACTTTGCAAAAAAAATTTCATTACTAAAATATCTTTTTAAATATTGTTCTTGGTTTTGACTGAAATTTGGCTCATGACTTAAACTTAGGATTTCTTTCTCTTTATATTCTGAAGATTCATTGATTAATACTTTATGATGTTTTCTCATTATTTCTGGGGAATTAGTTTTTTCTGGCAACTGGAGTTTTCCTAAGTTTTTGCATGTCCTAAGATTGTTTTTTCATTATCTTTTTTTCTGGAAGTACAATATTCTTTAATTTAGCTATTTACATTATTTTATCAATTATAATATTTTATTTATATTGTTATTAAAATAATCTTTTATTTCATTTATATTTCTTTTTATTCTTTATCTGTCCATTCATATTTATTTTTTATTGAAACTTTACTCTTTTACTGACTGTCATCAACTGCTTTCTCCAGATATTTCTAATCTCTTTTTACATTTTTCAAAATATTTCTTTCATTGTCATTTCAATTATTTATTTCTTTTATACTATTAATATATTATAAATATAACATGTTATATTTTAGACATTAAAGTATTTTTCACAAAGCTCAACTTTTTTTAAGCATTTGAAAAATTGTGCCACTTTTGTATTTTTGACTTTAAAGAATTCAGTATAATTCTATGACTTGGTTAAAGGGAAATTTCACTTAAAATACATCATTTTAATCTTTTAAAATTTATTTATTTATTTTCATCCATTTCTACATGCAAATTTCCAACTTACAAAATTTCCCTCCACCCTCCATTTCCACCCCCCCTTCCCTCAGTAGGGAAGAGTCAAGTTAGCATGTTTTGTTAAACAAATTAGTAATTGTTGGCATAAGGAATTAGGATTTAGAGAAAAAGATACTTAAGAGATAATTTTTATAAAGTGTTCTTCAGATTCAGTAGGGATATTTTTTTCTGTGTTTTGTCTTATTTTGGATGGGTATAATAAAGTCCATTACCAGTCTAATACAGTTATCTTAGCTCATTGGACTGTTGAGAAGAGTTGCTTTCATCAAGGTTGTTCATCTCCTAGTATTGTTGATGTGTAAAATGTTTTCTTTGCTCTGCTCCCTTCACTCAGCATCAGATCCCATAAGTCATTCCAAAGTTCTCTGGAGTTTGAATATGTATGTATTGTTTCTTATAGAAGAATAACATTCCATAGTATTCACATACCATAACTTGTCTAGCCATTTCCAATTGATGGGCCATGCCCTCAATTTCCTATTCTTTGCCACTATAAAAAGTGCTGCTCCAAATAGTTTGGAACACATAGGACTTTTCCCATTTTTTACAGTTTCTTCTGGATATAGTCCTAGAATTGGAATTGCTGGGTCAAAGGATATGAACAGTTTTGTTTCTCTTTGGGCATAGTTCTATATTGCTATCCAGAAAGGTTGTATCCATTCACAACTCCACCAGCAATGCATCAATGTCCCAATCCTCCCATAACCTCTCCAACATTGATCATCTTCCCTTTTTTCTCATCTGACCTAATCTATTAGGTGTGAGATGATACTTTGTTGTTTTAATGTGCATTTCTCTAATCAATAGTGATTTGGAGCATTTTTTTCCATAATGATTTGTGACCTTATAAATTTGATGCAAATATGTATGTATGTATATATATATATATATATATATATATATATATATATATATAAACTCCTGGTTGTGAATATTGTTTCCCAGCTTTCTGCTTTCCTTCTAATTTTGTCAGCAATGATTTCATTAGTGCAAAAATGTTTTAATTTAATATAGTCAAAATCATTCATTTTGTAATTTATAAGGTGCTCTAATTCTTGTTCGGTCATAAATTTGTCCCTTTTCCATAGATTATATCAAATATAGATCAGATAGTCTATCAATTTATCTATGGTGTTGCTCTTTATGTTGAAATCCTGTACCCATTTTGACCTAATTTTAGTATGAGGCGAGAAATGTGAATCTATGCCTAATTTTTCCATACTACTTTCCAATTTTCCCAAACAATTTTTGTCAAATGGTGAGTTCTTATCCCAGAGGCTGAAGTCTTTGGGTTTGTCAAATAGTAGATTGTTGTAGTCATTTATTGCATTTTCTCTTGAACTTATCCTAATCCACTGCTCCATTACTCTAATTCTTAACCAGTACTAGGCAGTTTTAATGCCTGTCACTTTATAGTATAGATTTAGATCTGGTAGAGCTAGGATACCTTCTTTTGCATTTTTTTCATTAGTTCATTAGTTCATTAGTTCCTTTGCTCTTCTTGACCTTTCGTTGCTCCTTCTAGTTCAGTAAAGTACTTATTTGGTAGTTTGATTGGTATGGCACTGAATAATAATTTGGATAGAATAATCATTTTTATAATTTTAGCTTGACCAAACCATGAGCATGTGTCCTTTTTTCCAGTTATTTAGATCTGACTTTATTTGTGTTAAGAGAACTTTATAATTCTGTTCATGCAGTTTCTGGATTTGTCTTGAGTGTTATTCCCATGTATTTAATATTATCTACAGTTATTTTAAATGGAATTTCTCTTTCTATCTCTTGTCCTTGGGCCTTGTTGCTCATATATGGAAATGTGGATGATTTATGTGGGTTTATTTTATATCCTGCTACTTTGAAGAAATTTTTAATTGTTTCAAGGAGTTTTTTACATGATTTTTTCAGGTTCTCAAGGTATACCATCATCTTCAAAGAGTGAAAATTTTGCTTAATAAAAATGTGTCGTCTTTAGGAAAGTGCACTGCTTTTACAATGAGAAAATGTGTTTTTAAATCCTACTTTTGACATAATGTCTATATGACCTTATATAAATCCCTAAATATTTTTGGGTCTCAGTTTCCTTATATCTAAAAGTAGAAGTCTGAATTATTTGAAGTATGAGTCTTCCCCTTGTTCCAGATCTATGATTATAGAATTTGAACCCAGGACTTTTGACTCAAATTTCCATTTTGGCATATGGATTTTTTAAAATTCTATTATGGATATTATAGAAATTGAAACATACCATAGATAAATTTCAGTGATGATGGGAAAAACTGAGGTGTTGTCAAACATTTTGCTTAAACAAATCTCATAAACAAAGGTCATTTTTAAAAGACTTAGAATTTTTTTTTTCAATTTTGTGAGTGTGACATTTAGACTACCTTAATGAGTCTATAAGATCAGTATGACAGAACTGTTTAATAATATATCATCAAGGGGCTGCTAGGTGGTGCAGTGGATAGAGGCTTTGGCCCTGGAGTCAGGAATACCTGAATTCAAATCTGGCCTCAGACACTTAATAATTATCCAGCTGTGTGGCCTTGGGCAAGCCACTTAACCCCATTGCTTTGCAAGAATCTAAATAATAATAATAATAATAATAATAATAATAATATCATCAAAAATGAAAATTTTGCACTGAATATCACAATAATTCTATATACATGTCCTTAGAAAATGCCAAAACAAGGTTTGAAGGTTTTAAAAATATACTACTTTGGACTAATACAGAAATTTTATTGGTGTTTTTTTAAAAATCTAGTCCATTACAAAATTTTCATGGGAATAACTTGCTGGCTCTTACCCAGAACAAGCAATTTGAAAATAATCTTATTAAGCACTTGGGAAAGCTTTTAATATTTAAAATATCATCACTTATTACATTAATATTTGTCTTCTTTAATGTGATATGAGCAGCTCTAATGTGATTAAACATATTTATTATAATAGCAAAGCATCCAAACAACAAAAAAAGACTCTTAATAGTGGTTGTGAAGGTATTACCAAAAAATGCAACAACATAAAAGGGAAATTATTAATGTGTTACAATGGAATTTCTCACTTTTCCCCCCTTATAACTTTCATGTCTATTTTTCATCTTGAGACACAACAGATGTCATCCAGAAGATATACTTAAACTCAACAATTAACATTCAACCTATGAATATTCATCTTGTACTAATAAAGATTACCTTTTGTGGAATTAACCAGCCTCAATAATTTATCACCCAGATTTTATTCACTTAGAGCTTAGTGCACATGCTTACAGGTTATTGAATCATTTCAGTTGTCTGTCTCTCTGTGACTTCATTTGGAGTAGTCTTGGCAAAGATACTGGAATGGATTGCCATTTCTTTCTATAACTCATTTAGATGAGGAAGTGAGGTATAAGTGGTTAAGTGAATTGTATAAAGTCACACAGAGTACAAGTATATGAGGAAAAATTTGAACTCAAGTCCTACTGATCCTAGGGCCACTCTATCCATTCTTCCACCTGTCTTCTTACAGATTGTGATAAATTGATATCACATTGCATTTTTAACTTTTTCAAAAGATAGATATGAAATGGCATTGTTCATAGATTTGACATTGTTGAGTATGCCCATGAGGATAGATAGACTACATAGATAGATAGATAGATAGATGACAGAAAGACATATAAACACATCAATACACTCACACACACAAACTTATATATATATATATATATATATATATATATATATATATATATATACAGAGAGAGAGAGAGAGAGAGAGAGAGAGAGAAAGTTCACTAAGTCAAAAAAATTATTTAGTATCCATCATGTGTTATGCATTGTGTTAAATCTTGGAGATGTTAAAGCAAAGGACAAGTCTTCTCCTCAAATAGATAATCTAAAGGGTGAGGAGGGGAGAAAAAAATATGTAGGAACCAGCTTTTTACTAAATAAAACAAATAATCAAAAGAGAGGAGGTACTAGATTTAAATGTTTTTGGGAAAGGCTTTATGAAGACAGTAGAATTTTACCTGAGACAGGAAACCAGAATACATAAATGAAGAAGAAGATGCTACTTTGTATGGAGGACAGCCAAGGAAATGCTTGCAAATGGAATTGTCACCAAAACATATATACTTTAATGGCTTTGCCTGTGTCTTTGTGTGTGTGTGTGTGTGTGTGTGTGCCTGTGTGTGATGTATGATGGATACCTTTGGCAATCTCATGAATACTACAGAATGTTTTTAAACACATAAAATAAAATGTATGGGATTTCAAAGGACATCAATTATATTGAAATACAATCATCAAAATTTACATTTTTAAAGAGAAATACATCCACATAACCTTGCTCTAAAAATGGTACTATAGAAGAAAAAAAAGAGAAAATGAAGAGAAAAACCTCTCCATGTAACAAATTCCCTGAAAATTAGAATGGACCAAACAGATATGTGTGTGTATATATACACACTAATAGAGAAATGTTTCAGGGTATATAGATATGGATATGGATATAGATTATTGGTATATGTATGTAGATATAGATATAAATGTATAAATTATAATATATTTATAAACATATATATGAATAGGATAGTTAGGTGGCACCCTGAATAGTGTAAAAGATCTTAAACCAGAAAAACTCATTTTCCTGTGTTCAAGCCTAGGTTCATATATTTGTGAACTTTGTGATCCTTAACAATTCATTAAGACTGCTTCAATTCCTCATTTGAAAAAATGGGGTATAGAAGAAAAAGAAAAATACTATAATATTCATGTCATTAGAACACCAAAATTAATTACAAAGAGTTGGACACAACTAAAACAATTGAACAAAAGCATTTCTAAAGAAAAAAAATAGGGAAATCATGCATTTTTATTCCTTAAAAAAGACCAAGTGTCCACTCAGTTTTATATAGGAGTATTTCCTCATCTCAACAATCCTTTAAGGGAGACTGGAGAAGTAAGCAGTATTATTTTCACTTTGCAGATAGGCTATCTGAGCCATAGAGGGGTTAAGAGATTTGCCTAAGCTGTTGGCTGAATAAAGTAAAAGTTTGGAAAAGAGAGAGATTATTATTGTCTAGATGAAATTATAAAAGCATAACCAAATTGACTACCTCTAGCTGGGATGGAATACAACTAAAAAGATAGTATTGAAGCTAAATCTCAATAATTTTGTTCTTCTGCTTCCCCACCTTTTTATAAACAAGTGAAATACATATGATCTTAATTGTATTACACGCAATAATTCTTATCTACCCACAGCCTAAAATAGGAAAATCTTATGTGAAAAAAACGTTTTGTTTGTTTTTTTTTCCAGTACAATAATAATGTTTTAAATCTGTAGTAGGTGTGTAATTGTCTTTAATTTTTATGATGTAGTCCACTTTTTATTAAAAAATGTACTTCCTAAATCAATTCCACACAAACAGGTAGTGAATCAGATACATGTGTCAAGCATTTTATTGGATTTTTCTTTTGTAGAATACAGTTTTCCTAATTAAAAATTAGGAGACTAAGGTAAATAGGCCGTGATATAGTTTATTGGAAAGAAACAATAGAGAATTGAGAATAAGGATTAAATGAAATTAATTTCTGAGAGGGGAAGTGAACCTTTGATGCTGTAAAAAAATGTTATTGAGCAATGTTGTTTGGGAGCATTTTTTTATGTTGGGGATAACATGGAGGAATATTTCTACTCTAAATTAACAGAATATTAAAGATATTCTGGGAATTTGAGGGGTATCTTCATGATGCAGTGGATCTAGTACCTGCACTGGATTCAGGAGGACATGAATTCAAATTGAACCTTGGACACTTAATAATTACCTACCCATTAACTTGAAAAAACTAAAAAAAAAGAAATTCTGGAATTGTGAATATTTTGGTACAATTATTGAACAAAACAATAAACATTTGGGGTTATTATTTACCTACTAATCATATAGACAAATCAGAGTATGAACCTCTAAAATAGATGTTTCCTTAGGTCTAACTTGACTATTCTAGTCAAAATATGGATAGAATTAAGTGGAAAAATATCAAGACTCAGGGATTTCAAACTGGAAACAAATTGTTAAAGCTTTTTGACATTTCCAGGAATCTTTCCATCATTTCTGAAATTACATGAAATTTTAATATTGATATGATTTCATATAAAATATAATGAATTATCCCTAACCAGTACAAACATATTCATTACTGAAATTGCTATTGATTCAACACTTACAGCACCCATCAATTATAAACTAAACAGCTTTTCCCCCCATTTCAGATTTTGCATTTATTGTATATAAATATTTATTCATCTATATATGGTGTATCCTTCTCAATAGAATACGTTAGGTCATGGATTGTATTATTTTTATTATTGTAAGAGAATTCCACATTTTCTAAGGACCTGTTATAGGTGAAGCACACTGTTAGGAACTAGAATTATAAGGAATAGCTAAATCTGACAGCTGAAAGAGTGCCAGAATTGGAATCAAAGAAAGTCATATTCCTGTGTTCATATCTGACTTCAATTACTACCTGGTTATGTGATCCAAGGCAAGTTAATTAATCTTGATTGACTAAGTTTCCTCATCTGTGAATGAGTTGAAAAAAAGAAATGACAAAATTTTTTTTTTGCCAAGAAAACCCCAAAAGGGTCACAAAGGATTGGGCATAACTGAAATGACTGAATAAGAATAACAACAGATATATAAGTAAAAAGAATAAAACTGTGTCTACTGACAAGGGGTTTACAGTCCAAAAAAAATGATAAACAAATATCTATATCTATAGCTCTCTCTCTCTCTCTCTCTCTCTCTCTATATATATATATATATATATATATATATATATATATACATTGTTGTGTATTCACAAATATGTGTGTGCATGTGTATGCATATATAGAATATAAAAATAAACTGAAGAAATAAAAAAATTAAAAAATAATTAAATTCAAGATAGTTGATAGAAAGGGCTTTAGTTCTTGGGAAGATCAGAGAAGGCTTTATGTAGAGTAAAATTATGATATATTTAAAAGAAAAAGATAGACACTCTAGGACAGCAGTAATGAGAAGGGACTTTCTAAATATGTCTGATGAACGTTGAATAGGTAGCAATAAGTGATGTAATGTTGTGTATTAGGAGCAAAGAGAAGACCAATTTGACAGAATCAAAGATCACGGGAGGGAGAAGGAATGTCAGCCTAGATCAGGACTATAAATTGGGATGAGATTATATAAAACTTTTTCAATTAGATAACATAATTTCTTGGGCAGAGTCAAGATGGTGCTGCAAAGGTAGGTATCTTCCAGAGCTTTTGTCAAAAAAACTTTGGAGGAAACCTAAAGTCACAGAACCCAGAAAGAATAAAGTGAAACAACTTTTCAGGTCAAGATATCTTGGAGGAACTTCAAAAAGGTCTATGTCATGGGAGTAAAGGGGAAGTGTAATGGAGCAAGTGGGAGAGCTTCAAAATCTTAACTACAGAACAACTCAGGTCCTGGCTCAACACTCCAAAAGAAAGAGTTCAAATCCAAAGAAGGCATAGTTAGAGTTCAGGAATTTTAGTGTACCAGGTAGAAATGGATTGAGCTACCTTAGCAAAGGTAACATACCACAAGTGCCTCAAACATCAGAGTGGAAAGCAAGTGAACAGTCCCCAATATGAAAATATTGACTGTTACATGATGATATTTTTAGTCCTTGTGGGTTGTATTTCTATTGAGACATTTGGAGGGAGTATGCTTGTAGAGAGTGAGAGCATAAGTAAAAAACAAATATTCTTTTAGAGCAGTTGAAAGTAGATTGCTTGGACAGGCTATAACTATAAATTGATTGTGATGGGATGTTGCTTATGGCTCTTGAGAATTATATTTCTAACAAAACATTTGAAGGGACCATAGTTAGATAGAGGGTATGTGTAGGAAGCAATTATGATGTGATGATGTTTATAACCCTTGACAATTATACATCTATTAGGATAGTTTAAATGATGAAAAAGATAGAGTATGTGGGTACAAGAGAGGTATAAAACAATTAAGATATAAAAAGGAGTATATTGAGAAAAGGGGACAGTGGCATAAAAGGATGAATGACACCACATTAAAAAGTTACAAAGGACCTGTTATAATAGAGAGGGGAAAGGAGGGTGTGGCTCTTGAGAATATCTCACTCTCAGCAGATTTAGTTCAAAGAGGGAACAACATAAATTCCCAAATGGGTTTAGAAATCTTTCCTACCATATAGGTGAGTAGGAGAGGAAAGTGGAAAGAAAAGGAAGGAGAGCTGATAAAAGGGAAGGAAAGGGGAGGAGTAAAGTAGAAAGAAGGGAAAGGAGGAAGAAAAGAACAGGGTGATAGATAAAGTGAAAAAAGAAAGAAAAGTAAAAATGGGGAAGTAGGATGGAGGGAAATACAGAATTAGTAATCATTACTGTGGAAGTGAATGGGATGAACTCTTCCATAAAAGGGAAGCAGATGACAGAGTCAATTATAAAACAGAATTCTGCGTATATTCAAAAGAAACACATTTGAGGCACAGAAATATACACAGGTTTGAAGTAAAAGATTTCAACTGAATTTATTATGCCTCAGATCAAGTAAAGAAGCATGGGTAGTAATAATGATTTCAGACAAAGCAAAAATAAAGGTAAACCTAACTAAAAGGGATAAGGAAGGAAACTACATCTTCCTAAAAGGAATCATAAATAATGAAGTAATATCAATATTAAACATACATGAACTAAGTGGTATAGCATCCAAATTCTCAATGGATTAATTAAATGAGTCACAGTAAGACATAGACAGCAAAGCAAATAAGTGGAAGACCTCAATGTCCCTTCCTCACAATTGATAAATTTAACTGCAATGAGAGGAAAGTTAATAAGGTGAATAGAATTTTGTAAAATTTAGATATGTTAGATCTCTGAAGAAAATAGATTGGGAATAGAAAGGGATATATACTTTCTTCTCTGTAGTACATGGCATCTAAAACATAATTGAACATAAAAAACCCACAATCAAGTGCAGAAAATAAGAAAAATTTAATAGACCCCTTTCATATCAAAATGAATTTAAAATTACATATAATAAAGGGTCATGAAAAATAGACCAAAAATTCATTGGAAACTAAATAGCCTATTTAAAAACAACAAATTATAGAAATAATAACAATTATATTCAAGAAAATAACAATGAGCCATCATAGCAAAACTTGTGAGATGCATTCAAAGCATTTATTAGGGAAAATTTCAAATCCCTAAATGCTTATGTGAATAAAATAGTAAAAGAGGAGATTAATAAATTGGGCAAAATAAGCTAGGAAAAAAGAAAAAAACTTAAAAATTCCAAATTAAATACAAAATTCAAGATGCTGAAAATCAAAATCAAAATTAATGAAATTGGAAGTAAGAACACTATTGAAATAATAAATGAAATTGAGTTAGTTTTATGAAATAAAACAGTAAAGTATATAAAACTTTGGCAAATATGATTTTAAAAATAAGAAAATTGTATTACCAGTATCAAAAATTAAAAGGGAAAACTCATCACCAATGAGGAAGAAATTAAATTAATAGGTATTTGGCCCAACTGTATAATAACAAATTTTACAATATAAGTGTAATAGATGGATATTTACCAAAACATAAATTGCCTGGATTAATAAAGGAGGATATAAAATACTTGAATAAACTCTTCAGAAAAAGAAATTGAACAAACCAAAGAGAACATCTCCAAGGTCAGATGAATTTACAAGTAAAATCTGCCAAATATTTAAAGACCATTTAAATTTAATTCCATATGACTTACTTTTAAAAATGGAAGAAAGAAGTATGTCAAATTTTTTTGTCTTCAATTGAAGCCAAATCAGACAAAGAAAATTATAGACCAATCTTCCTAATGAATATTGATGCAAACATATTAAATAAAATATTAGTAAAGAGTGTACATCATGTTATCACTAGGATAATATGCTATGATTATATTGGACTTATACCAGGTATGCAGATGATGGTTCAATATTATTAAAAACCTTATCAATATTGACCAATTCAATGGCAAATCTCAGAGAATGCATAGGATTTTTTCAGTTTTGACAAAATACAACACCCATTCCTATTAAGAACACTAAGTATAAGAATAACTAAAGTTTCCTTAACGTGATGAACATTGTCTTCCTAAAACCATTAGAAAACATCTGTAAAGGGATAAGGTAGAAACATTTCCAGTAAGGTCAAGGATAAAGCAAGGATGCCCATTATCAACAACATTATTCAAATTTGGATGAGAAACTTTAGCTTTAGCAATAGAAAAGAAAAAAAAAAATCTAACATTATGTTGAAGTATAGTGGCCATCAAAATTGCCTGGTACTGGTGAAGAAATAAAGAAGTAGATCAGTAGAATATATTAGGTACAAAAAAACCAGCTAAAATAATTATAGTAATATATGGTTTGCTAAACCCCAAAACTTGGGCTTCTGGGAAGAAAACACACTATTTCACAAAAGTCTCTGGGAAAAATGGAAAATAGTATGACAAAAAATTGGCATAGACCAATATCTCATAACATAGACCAATATGAGGTTGAAATGGATCGAGGATTGAACTGAAAGGTGATATCATAAACCAATTAGAAGAACAAGGAATAGTTTATCCATCAGATCTATGAAGAACACAGGAACTTTTGACAAAATAAGAGATAGAGAATATAATTAATTAGAAAATTAATCTAAAGTACATAAAATTAAGATTTTATACAAATGAAACCAATGCAAGGGCAGCTAGGTGGTGCAAAGGATAGAGCACTGGCTCTGGAGTTAGGAGGACCTGAGTTCAAATCCAGTCTCAGACACTTAATAATTACCTAGCTCTGGGTGACTCTGGGAAAGTCACTCCCATTTCCTTGGCAAAAATATTTTTTAAATTAAACCAAGGCAAACAAAATTAGACAGAATGCAGAAAGTTGGGAAGCAATTTTTTTGGCTAGTATTTCTGATAAAGTATTTATTTGTAAGGCACAGATAATTTAATCAAATTTATAAGAATGCATGTCATTTTCAAATTGAAAAATTGTCAAAGTCATCAGTTTTCAGTTAAAGAAATTAAATTTATCTAAAATCAAATTAAAATGTTCCAAATCATTATTGATTAGAGAAATACAAATTAAAACAACTTGGAGATCTCATACCTATCAAACTGGCTAAAATGACCATGAAGGAAAATGATCAATCTTGAAAAGGATGTGGGAAAACTGGGAAAATAATGCCCTGTTGGTGGAGTTGTGAGCTGTTCCAGCCATTCTGAAGAGCAATTTGGAACCAAAAAAGGGTAATACACATGCCTATACTTTGATCCAGTAGTACTAAATAGGTCTATATCTCAAACCAGTCATAAAAAAGAGAAATACTGTATATGTACAAAATATTTAAAGCAACTTTCTTTGTAGTAGCAAAGAATT
This sequence comes from Macrotis lagotis, assembly GCF_037893015.1. NCBI lineage: Eukaryota > Metazoa > Chordata > Mammalia > Peramelemorphia > Peramelidae > Macrotis > Macrotis lagotis. The sequence continues at coordinate 570,143,216 of NC_133666.1, forward strand.
GGAAATTGAAGGGAAGTAATTAATTGAGGAATGACTGAACATGTTATGATATATGAAAGATATGAAATATTATTGTTCTGTAAGAAACCATGAGTGGCCGAACTTTAGAGAAGCATGAACATATTTGCATTAACTGATGCTGAAGTGAACAGAACCAAGAGAATATTGTATAATTAAAAGTGATTTTTTGAGATGATCACTATGATGGGATTAGTTTCTTTCAGCAGTTCAGTGATCAAAGATAATCCTGAGAGATCTGTTTTGGAAAAAGCTGTACACATCTAGAAAAAAAGTCAAGGAGTCTGAATGCAGAAAAAAACATACTATGTTCACTTTTTAAAACTACTTTTGTTTTTCTTTTCTTTCCTTCTCATGCTTTTGTTCCCTTGTAGTTCTATTCCTTCTTTCACAACATGATTTGTTCTCTGCCATGGGTAGAAGGAAGCAAAAGGACAATGATAAAATGATGTGTAACTCAAGGATGAATATTGAAAACTGTTTTTATATGTAATCGTAAAAAATAAAATCAATGTTAGAATTTAAAGCTTATCTGAGGAGGAATAGGCAGTCACTGAATTTTATCAAACATGGCAGTCATATGGCATGATTTGTACTGAAAGGAAAATTACTTAAGCAGAAGTGTGACAATGAGAAATTTATTCAGGGATGCATATTCTGATACTGATATATCTCAATAACCGACTGAAGTCACGTGGTTGTGAATGGGTGAGAAGACTTCAGGTGAGAGAGAGAAATTCTACAGAAGTAGAAATAACAAGATTTGACAATAGATTATAGATTTAGAATAAAGGTAAGTACTTATTAAACATACAAACCTGGGAAAGTAAAACATCCAGGTGCCTTAAACAGAAATAGAGACTTTGCAAATGGGAAATGCTGCTGCTGCTGCATTGTGGAGATGGTGGTGCAAGTACTGTCAATGTTATTCTTCCTTTGGAGAGGATAAAGATTTTAGTTTTGTACATATGACTCTGTGATACCACCTTTACATATAGAATGAAATATCCAAAAAGTAAATGCAAAAGGTCTTAGCTTAGGAAAGAACCTGGCATTCTGTATATTTGCACATCAGTATATTTTTAACATATATTCATGAATGCACATCATTTTTTTTTATGAGTATAGAAACTGTAGTTAACCCAATAGGACCTGGTGAGGAAGTGAGGAAGACAAAACCTCCTATGGCAGACTCTAGAAAGATCTCTGTCAATAAGAGACATGATATAGTTTCTGCTGCTGCTACTGCTATTGCTGCTGCTGCTGCTACTGATAATAATGATGGTGATGATGATGAGAAGGAAGAGAAGGAGGAGAAGGAGGAGGAGGAAGAGGAGGAGGAGAGTGAGAAGGAAAATATGGAGTAATACAGCTACATAGGAGTCATACAGGAACTAGCCAAGAGAATCAATTCATGGAAATTCAGAGAGAAGAGAATATTCAATAGGAATTACTGATTAATAGGATTAAATGGAGGAAATAAGCAGACAAATATGAGGTCAAAAAATATACTATCAGATTTGGCATTTGGGATACTATTGGTAATTTTGGAGAGAACCATTTTAGAGAGTGTTGAAGGCAGTAGCCAGATTGCAAAGATAAACTGTATCAAAGAACAGCAAGGATTCATTTTCCAAGAATTGTAGCTAAGAAAATAAAGGGAATATAAAATGATAGCTTGAGTGATGGTATAGAAGTTCTATATGAATGGAGGTGACTACAGTTTGTTTAAAGTCAATTGAGAAGGGAAAAAAGTAGATAGGGAAAACACTGAAAAAGTGAAAGAAAGGGAGGAGTTGATTCAGTATGTATTCTTAAAGAAGATCTGATGGGGTGACTAGGTGGCTCAGTGGATAAAGCACTGGCCCTGAAGTCAGAAATACCTGGGTTCAAATCCAGTGTCAGACACTTAATAATGACCTAGCTGTGTGGCCTTGGGCAAGCCACTTAACCCCATTTGCCTTGCAAAAAACCTAAAAAAAAAATCTGAATCTTATGGGTAGTTATCAAGTACTCATGCAAATAAGTTGAACTTGATAAGTAAAAGAAATATCACTTTGAGGGGAATGGCAACCAGGATATTGAGATTTAAATGCCATATAAATATAAAAGGATTCCTTGAAGGTAGGGTCACTATTTAACTTGTAAAGTGGTAGCTATTTCATTTATTAGAAAGAGCTATCCTGTAGAATTTGTCCTCATAGTTCAGAACTAGGAAGAATAGTAAGAAGTTCCAAATAGAAAATTTTTGACTTTAAAAAGAAAAGAAAAACTTAACAGAGCAATTATAAAACATAATGGACTTCCTTGTGATATAGTGAGTTTCCTGTGACTGGAGTTTTTTAAGCAAAGCTGGATGCTCACCTATTAGGTATGTTTTGATAAAGGTTCTTTTGGTAGCATAATAGAATTCTGTGTCTAGGGTATGGAAGATTCGCCCTGTGTTCAAATTTGTCCATAGATATTTACAAGCTTTTTGAGTCCAGGTTAGTCATTTAACCGTATTTGCCTCAATTTCCTCATCTGTAAAATGAGCTAGAGAAGGAAATGACAAACAATTACAGTATCGACCAAGAAAATCCCAAATAGAATCTTGAACACTTGAAATGAACAGTCTCCAAGAGTTCTTTAGGGGGCATTGTCCCTCAAGATGAAATGCTTCACAATTCTTCAATACCATCATTCTTTGCACTTGAAAATAAATATGCAAATATTAGTGAAGGAACAATAGGTTAACATAGATGTCTGCTTTCTAAATATCTGGAATAGATAGTTTCTGTTCCCATCAATTCACCAATTAATTGTTCTTTCTAATTGATTAGAATAGGAACAGTTACTGTTTTCTTTGTCTTTTGAATCTCTCAAGAAGGAAGGGTTTTAGTTTATAAATTTCCTTTAGAAGAATGAGACTTCTTTTTTAAGAAAGATTTTATTTATTTTGAGTTTTACAAATTTACCCCTCTTCTTGTTTCCCTCCCCCACCCACCCCACAGAAGGTCCTCTGTTAGTATTTGCATTGTTTCCATGATATGCATTGATCTAAGTTGAATGTGATGAGAAAGAAATCATATTCTTAAGGAAGAAAAATAAAGTATAAGAGATAGCAAAGTTGTATAAGATACTTTTTTTCCTAAATAGAAGTTAATAGTCTTTGGTCTTTGTTCAAACTCCACAAATCTTTCTCTGGATACAAGTGATATTCTCCACTGCAGATAGCCCCAAATTGTCCCTGATTGTTGCACTGATGGAATGAGCAAGTCCATCAAGGTTTATCATCATACCCCTGTTGCTGTTAGGGTGCACAATGTTTGTCTGGTTCTGCTGATCTCACTCAGCATCAGTTCATGCAAGTCCTTCCAGGCTTCCCTGAATTCATATATATATATATATATATATATATATATATATATATATATATATATATATATCACAGTTTTTCAGCCATTCTCCAAGTGATGGACATTCACTTAATTTATAATCCTTTGCCACCACAAACAGGGCTGCTATGTATATTTTTGTACAATTATTTAGAGCAATTTTTCATATGACTATGGATTACTTTGATTTTCTCATCTGTTTATTGCCTTTGCATATATTGATCATTTGTCAATTGGGGAATGGCTTGGTTTTTTGGAAAATTTGACTCAGTTCTCTGTATATTTTAGAAATCAGTCCTCAGTCAGAAATACTAGTTGTAAAAATTGTTTCCCAATTTACTATATATCTTTTGATCTTGGTTATATTGGTTTTGCCTGTGCAAAAGCTTTTTAATATAATGCAATCAAAATTACCTAGTTTCTTTTTAATGATGTTCTCCATCACTTCCTTGGTCATAAAGTACTTCCCTTTCCATAGATCTGACAGGTAAACTACTCCTTGATCTTCTGGTTTGCTTATAATATTGTTTTTATGTCTAAATCCTGTATCCATTTTGTTCTTATCTTGGTGTAGGGTGTGAGTTGAAACCCAAGAAGAAGAAGAAGAAGAAGAAGAAGAAGAAGAAGAAGAAGAAGAAGAAGAAGAAGAAGAAGAAGAAGAAGAAGAAGAAGAAACCTAAGTTTCTTCCATATTAACTTCCAATTTTCCCAGAAGTTTTTTATCAAAGAGAAAGTTTTTATCCCAAAAGCTGGAATCTTTGGATTTATCAAACAGTAGCTTACTATAATCATTTCCTGCTATTCCATCTGGTCTATTCCACTGGTCCACTGTTCTGTTCCTTAGCCAATACCAGACAGTTTTGGTGACTGATGCTTTATAATATAATTTTAGATCAGGTAAGGCTAAACCTCCTTCTTTTGCACTTTTTTCATTGAATTCCTGGAAATTCTTGATTTTTTATTCCTCCATATGTATTTACTAACAATTTTTTTCTAACTCCTTAAAGTATTTTTTATTTTGATTAGTAAGGCACTAAGCAAGTAGTTTAATTTTGATAGAATTGCCATTTTTATTATTTTAGCTTGACCTATCCATGAGAAGTTGATATTTGCCCAGTCATTTAAATCTGATTTTATTTGTGAGAAGTGTTTTGTAATTGTTTTCAAAAACATTTTAAGTCTCCCTTGGTAGGTAGATTCCCATATATTTTATATTGTCTGAGGTTATTTTCAATCGGATTTTTCTTTCTAGCTCTTTCTGCTTAGGGTTTATTTTATATCCTGTCGCTTTGCCAAAGTTGCTAATTATTTTTAGTAGTTTTTTGGATGATTTCTTGGGATTCTCTAGGTATAGCATCATGTTATCTGCAAAGAGTGAGAGCTTTGTTTCTTCCTTCCCAGTTCTAATTCCTTCAATTTCTTTTTCTTCTCTTATTGCAGAAGCTAATATTTCTAATACAATATTAAATAGGAGTGGTGATAATGGGCATCCTTGTTTCATCCCTGATGCCTCTAACTATCCCCACTGCATATAATGCTTGTTGATTGTTTCAAATAGATACTGCTTATTTAAGAATGAGATTTCTAAGGAAAATTCTCAATATTCAAGATTCCTCACTGTTTGATCCTGGACCAGTTTTATAGGCTATCTTATGATTTTCTTCTTTCATCGAGGTAAAATTTTCAATCAAATTTCTATCTATAAATAGAAAATTTACATAAAAAATTATATTTACATAGGGATTTATCCTTTTTAAATCATCCTAAGTTGTACTATATATATAGTTTATCTCTATACAGGAACTCCATTAATTCTGTTATCCTAGCCTTTTTGTGCATTTCTTTTTTTAACTTTTTTTAAATTTATAGTAACTAGGTTGAGTGACTTGCCCAAGGTCACTCAGCTAGGAAAATATTAAGTGTCTGAAGCCAGATTTGAACTCAGGTCCTACTGACTCAATTGGTGTTCTATCCTCTGCACCACCTAGTTTCTCCCACCTTTTAAATTTTTTTTGTGCATTTCTATAAATATTTCATCTTATGAAAAATGGAGAAAATCATACCAATGTTACCTACATCATTTTATTCTGAAGATAAAGTGAGACAACATATGCCAAATCATTTCTTAAGTGTGAAAACACTATAAAATATCATCCAATATCATCATCACTATCATTAATGAATTTAAGTACCCTTCTTCATTCATGCTTAAATTTTAACACATAATATTTAACTAAATATACTAATATTTGTCTAAATTTATATCAAGCTTAAATATATTTTTCCTTGGTTGGAGCAACAATTTCATTGGTTTTCACTAAAGTTATTTTGCTTTGACCTCACTAAGACCTCTCCAGAAAGTACTGGAAATGGTATCTAGAGACAAGAGACACTCTCTTAAGAGAAAAACTACATTTGTATGCCCTTACCTTCTTTCTTTTTTTTTTGAATGAAGGAAAAAGTTTTTATTAAATACTTTGCAAATACATATACATGCATATCTATATTTATGTTTGTATATAGACCTCTGTAACAGAACTATGGGAAACAGTATTATTCTGCTGAAAATTGTTAGTTAGAGGATTGAGAAAGAGGTAGAGATGAATTAATAAAGGGATTCCTCATATCCTTATAATTCATGAATATAAATTCCTAAAGTCCAAATTTTCCTCACCAAAGACTAATTATCATTACTAAATGAAAAATAGAATTGAATTAACAAGAGATTGAATGAAACCTTTGACTTGGGTGGTTGGGCTATGTGATCTTGCATATCCATGATTCCAGGGAGCCACAAAATCACATATTTTAATCTGTGTATTATGATGCACATAAAAGAAAAGTGAATAAGGAAGAAAATTACAGAACATGATATACAAATAAAATGCTTTGAAGGTAGAGAGTAGTAGATATATAATAGATATTTTTATACTAATATATAGAAAGCAGAATGGGGCAGCATAATAAACCATGGAGTTAATGTCAGATGTGGGTTTGAATTCTTACTCTTCTACTTACTCCTGGTGCAAGACAATGGGAATTAAATGACTTGCTCGAGGTCACACAGCTAAGTAAGTATTAAGTGTCTGAGGCTGGATTTGAATTCTGATCCTTCTGATCTATCCTCTACCACAAGTCTTACTTCTAAATTTTAGGATCATTCAAAACTGCATACCAATTTAGAAATCAAACACAGGAAATTTTCCACTAGAATGCAAAATGCAAATGGATGGGTGTTTAAAAAGTATCCTTTTTATTCTGTGAAAAGAAATATAATGATATTGACATGAGTGTTTTTCAAATACTAATTTATTTTGGCTGACATTTGTCCTGCATTATTTCCAAGTACACTTGTCAAGGTACAGTCACTTTTCATTGCAAAAATAATAATTAAAACATAGTGGCAGTGTCCTCTCTAATTCACTACAATGACATCCCAATGGCAAAGAGATAGATAACAGAACTTGACAGGCACATCATTGTGGAATTGTTATGTCCATATTTGATTCTGTTTCACATTCATAATCACCAAATTAACCCAATTAAAATCCTTCAATTTAAGTTATTTTATGACCTTCATATAAAAAGTACAAATCATCTTGAAATTATCAGGAGATAGTCTAATTTTCTTTACCCTGCTTTTTTGAATTAACCATTTTTAGGAGATGCTTACAAAATATGTAAGCCATTAGTATGTACCTGCTGGCATTACCTGATGATTCATTACTGTACTGTAACATCAGGATGACGGTGTTGTGATGATGTATTATACTAATATATTAGCAGTGTAGAAACAACCTAGTGATGTATTGTATAATATATCATCAAAGTTATTCCAGTTGGAAAATTCAGGAGACTGGTAAGACTTAAAAAGCTTTTTGCAAAATAAAATAAAATATAACTGAATACTACCAAAAATACAGAAAAGGTAGGAGAAAAGATTCCACTTAAATGGATGAGATCAAATCAATTCATATGAAATATGCACACATAAAAGAATGTGACAATGGACTCTGGATTAGACTAAATGGCAAGGGACAGAATATAATGTCCTGTAATAATAGGGTCTATGAATGTGTTGTTATGTGTAGATGGTGTCTGTTCAAAGTCATTAATTTATATTAATTCAATGGATAAAGTAATATGGAAGGAATGAATAAATGAACAAATACATAAATGATCAAATGAATGAATAGAATATTTATTAAGTACTTATTATAAGTAAAACATTTTGCTAAATCCTAGCTATTCTAATGGAAAAAACAACACAGTGCTTGTTTTGTGGATCTCAAATACCAGTGGAGGAGATAGGATTTAACTTTAGGACAGAGAAAAAGTTCTTGTAATAAGCCTTAAGGTTCAGTGGCAAATTAGATGTTAGTACACCTTCTTTGTTGTAATGTCCTCTGATAAAAGCATAACTTCCTTATAGTAAATCTTCTGATAGTACCAAGGACTTTATTGGCTTTGTTGTATTTTCTTTGAGTCCTTGGTAGCTATGACTGCCAATGAGGCAGAGGGAATTCAGAAATTAGAGGGTTTTAAAGCATTTGATTCCTTGGGTTATTTTGTCTATATGGCTCAGATTAAACATTTTAAGTTAGGGGTTTCGCTATTTCTGGGTTTATTCAGGTTCCTGCCTCATCACTGGCAATGAGCTAATTGTGGACTTGGTGCTAGGAATGACAACCTTATTTCTACAGATGTTAGAATTTCTTCTACCCATATTGATCAAAAATCCCTTACAAGATGTTTTAATGAGTTTCTGTAGAGAAATAAAATACTCACTAAGTGGCCAATATTAGGGAACAAGCCTCTTTGAACTTTGCTGGTCCTCAGAGATCATAAAGCATCTATTTCTATGGTCATATAAGCTTATATCCTACTATTCTACCCTTTAAAATTATAGGGAAATGGAAGACAAAACAAGAGAGTAACAGGAAGACATATAGTAGACCTAACTCCTTCAAATAGTATGATGCAAAAAAAAAAGTACCAGACTGAATCCTAATTATAAAATCCAATAAGAAATCATACTGAGTCATTTTCTCAGTCAAGTCAGCATAAGAGACTTGATAGTTTGTGAACAATGGGGACAAAAGATAGACAATATTGTGCCTCATGGAGCATTACAGCAGAGAAAGAGGTTATATACTAGATCAAAATGGGGTTCCAGATCTAACATATAAGAGTCTAGAGTTAAATAGGATGCAGGAATTATTACTGGTCGCTCTGGTTGCAGTACTGCAACATAGATCAAGGACAAATTGAGAAGACTCATGTAGGAATGGAATTTCAGAGTGATGAATAGTTTCTCACCCTAGGCTATGTCTCAAGCCAGGAACAAGCTTCAAAGCAGGCAGTGAGGGTGTAGTTTTGACTCTAGGGGTAGAGAGGATCTCTGTTCAAACTCTAATACTCCCAGGAGAAAGGGAATATACTTAGCTTTTTCATTATAAACCAATATAATTTTTCATATAAATGTTATTACTGGTTGAGTACAGAAATAGTTAATTGAAGTTCCAAAATACTGTTACTAAAATCAAAAACCTTGGTCAGAAACTTACAGAGTTCAGACTAGAGAGGCAGGTAGCAAGCTTTGTTATCTAAATGTTGTTTGTCATCTATTTAATTTTATTTTTATTTAATATTTCTTAAGCTTGACATCTTGAACTAATCCTATGATTCTCTTTGTCCCAAGAAAGCAGCAGGAGGGGTAACATGAATATTATCTCCAGAAATACATAGAGTCTAACCATAACATCAGTTCTTAAGTCAGGAAGTGGGCTAGAAGGATGAGGAAACAGAAAAATAATTATATCATAAAAATGTATTTTTATGATTGAGATGCTTAAGTTATAAACCAAGGGAAAAATTATTCTAAAATATTTACGAACAAAATCTCACAAAAAAGTTTAACAATAATTTCAAGTCATGGAAAAGACAAAGTAATACTCTGATTATTTTATATTTTATTTTAAATTTAGATATTAAATAAGAAAAAAATGTATTACCATGTACACAGCAGAATACAGGAAAGGATTCCATATAAAACAAGAATTGCTATTTCAAGAAAGCCCGTAAAACAAATACAACTCATTATATCCAATATCCACCATTCTTTTCTTTCTTGGAAGGTTTTCTTTTTTTCTCACTGTGTAAATTTTATTTTATTTTTCCTCTCCAAACACTTCTCCCCCTCCAGACAAAAAAGATAATAATTAAATATAGATATGTTTATACAAAAACATGCACACATATAGACATATGTAGAAATATATTTTCTGTGTGATTATATATGCACATATATACTAATTCACTCATATATCAGTCGGCACCGTGCTTATCCTCACTTATCATCTGTTCTGAAACTAGACAGTATTCTCCTTTATAAGAATAAGTATATCCATGATTTTCATTCTTGTGATTGTTTTAGTTTTTGTTTTCTGACAAGGCAATGGGGACAAATGACTTGTCCAAGATCACAGTTAAGTAAGTAATAAGTGTCTGAGGCAAAATTTGAATTCCCATTCTCCTGACTCCAGTGTAGGTACTCTATTCACTGTGCCACCCAACTGCCCCTTCTTCATGCTTTTCTAAATCAACTGTCTCATTATTTCCTACACCACAGCAATATTCCATTCTGAATATCCATGAAAACCTTGTCCTAATTTTCTTCATTTCTTCTACTCTTAACTCTATGTGATTTATTTATACAAGAAAACTTTAAAATAATCAAAATCATCCATTTTATATTTCAACAATGCTCTCACCTTACAGTATGGTTCAAGATCTCTTTTTTTTAATCCATTTCATTTACAATTTTTTTCATCAGATCTCTTTGAAGTCTCTTACCCTTTATTCTTTCATATGTTCATTCATATGCTCTTTTTATGTTTGTATAATTTATGTTTGTATAGTTACTTCATCAAATATTTTATACTGTCTAGTTATTTTGAATGGATTAAAATTTTATTGAATAATATGGATTACATCATGTAATCTCACTATTCTTATCTTTTGATTAAATCTATTTTAGCTTTAACTTTGAGATCATGATTACTACACCTGCTTTTTTTAACATAAATTTTACTCCACCTTTTTTTGTATCTGTGTGTATCTTTCTTTTTAAATTATTTCCAGAAAATTATCTTTAATTGAATTCAAATTTTTGATCTGTTAGCAGTTTCCATTCCATAGGTAAATTATCCTAGCCACATTCTAAATTATAATTAATTGGTTTATATATTTCTTTCCTTCCTATTTTTCCTCATTGTCCTTACCCTATTCCTATCCCTTCTCTCTATTTGGCTTTACTTCAACCCACTACCTTACCCTCCTATTCATTTAAATACCCAGATCTCCAAGAATCCATCTCACATTTCCCCCCCTCACCACACCCCTTATCCTCTTATTTCTTTCTGAATAATTGTGTCCTCTTTAACTCATACCTGTTGAGAAAAGGGTTTCAGAATTACGTGCCCCCCCACTAACTACACAAAAAATCTACCCAACAACCAAGAGAAGAATAAAATGTTTTTGTAAAATATTACCTCACCATCCAGATGGTGAGGGTATCAAAAGAAGATATCTAATGACTTTTTTGTTATCTATATAAATGAATTATTGTCTGAGTATCCAAGGTCTTCTAAGGAACTCTATTATCTTTTTAGTTTAGTACTTATCAAACAAGAGAAGGCAGACTACTGTTCTCCCAGTCTATCATCAAATAGGTGGCTAACTAAGACTGCAAGGTCTCTTCTCTCTAAGTATTCCACTATTTCCCTCCCTAACAGAACCAATGCAAGGTGTTTTTCTGGAAATAGTCCATTGTTTCCCTCCCTAACAGAATCTGGAGGATGCCTGACTGAGAATGTAAGTCCTCTCTACCTCTTCTAAGAATATTCTAAAGGTCAAAGTCTATCTTTGTTTCAATGGTTTTTAACTCAGAGGACTTCACCAGGAATATTTACTCTTAAGAGGGAATATTCCACTCAACTTGATAGTAATAGAGAAGTTAGAAAGGAGGAAGATTTGATCAGGAATGGTAAATTCATTTTTGAAAGTGCTGTGTTAAAGCAAATGTCACTTTTTAAAATAACTTTGCTTTCATTTAGTTGGTTTACTAGTTGAATTCATTCCTTCTAATTCAGATATTATAATCTAAGTAAAAACCATCTCATTTTCAAAATACATTGTAGCATCACTATTATTTGAGAGCATACATTTAGTTATTATGTAGATAGGGGTTTTATTTTGAACATATCTGATAACCTCATATTTTTCAACTTTTCCATCTTTAGATTTTAGTAATCCCTTAGTTTTATTCTCATTTCAACCAAAATATATTTGGGATGAAATGAATTCTTTTGATTACCTTACACTTTGTTGTCATGGTTTATTTTTTGTTGATTTCATGGTGACAATACCAATGATGACACAAACCATATGAAGTCCTGACTTTATAAGATCTGTGTCTATTTTCTTATGAGTATAAGTGTAAAATTAGGGCCTTCACAGCTTCACTCTGTGTTATTTACATTTATTTTCACCAGCTTTAGTGCTAAGTTTCATCTGCACAGAAGCATTTCAGCAAAAGAGAGAATTGTTATCCATGATATTTGTTCAAGGTCATTTTGCTTTGTTAAGAGAAGACAAAAGAGCAATTGCTTCACTAGTTTTCTACAACTCTTTTGTCTAACTCTAGAGTCTTCCATATCAAAGTGTTCATCCCTAATATTTGGAGTAAGAATAGTCTGGATACCTAATTCACTCTATTTCTTTGGCTCAGAAATAGTTGCATAATATTAGTTTCCACGATATTCCAGCTATGATCACTATAGTCCAATTCATTAGTATTTTAACGTTCCTGTCAGTCTTTTAAAACTATAGTAATCATCTCAGGGCACACCAAGTCCCTACTGTATATTACTCTTATTAGCATTCTCCCATTTAGCTATCCTACATTTCTATCACTTTTTTTAGAGGATGGGTTGGAATTTGCTGAGTTTATTATTGTAGTTTAATTTCATTCTCATTCTTGTGTGAGTAAATGTGTGTATATATATATATATATAATATATATATATTATATATATATACATACATATATATGTTTGTGTGTATGGTTGGATAACTTTTTATTATCAACTAAGATTGAAGTTATTTATTTCATAGAACAAAAAGCAAACGAATATACTAGATATTTATTATATTGTACTATAGATCATTTATAAATTAAATTTTCATTATTAAAATCCTCCCACCTTTTTTATAGCTGACAATTTGAAAAATACTTCAGAAAGTGGAATGTATGTGCACAGGTTTGCAAAGAGTGCTCAGTTAGAATATGACAAATGTTTTACAAATTGCATTGAAAAGACCATCTGCCATTGTGAGTTTAATTTTTCATGATTTTTTAAAAAAATCATAAAATATTTTAATGTGAGCCTACCCTCATTTCAGTCTTCTAAACAAGAAAACATTAATAATGAGGTGATATTAGGGAAGGACTATGGTTACTAGGGAAAAAAAAAAGAATTACAGCTTTGAAATTTCAGTATACACCAAAAACAGGGAGCTATAGAGATAGGAAGAGAGAGTGATGATTTTGCACAACCCAGAGAAACTTAAATCCAATTCACTTTCAAGGAAAATCATCCCCTGTGTTGTCATTGATCCTCTTTGAAATTGAAGAATGAAAAACAATGGATACATCACTGGATCAGGTGTCAAGCAGACCTCAATTAATCTAGACTTAGAATCATACTAATTGTCTGATCCTAGGGAAATCCCGTAATATATATGTCTCAGTGTCCTCATTCCAATGATGATTTTGAGGAATATCTGAGAGTAGATGTATACATGTGCATATGTGCATCAGTGTGTATACATATACATAATGGGTACTTCACAAATGCATATTTTCTTCGTCCTTGTCCCCAAATGAGTCAGTGCCTATTTCAAATGTTTTCTTTTTAAGGTCGAGTATGTGATCCCATTTAAAGTTTGAGTATGTGAGGGTACCATGACTTTTGGGGGTACCATAACATTCAGAATCTCAGTGAACTGTTCATATTCCAACTGCATGCTTCATTGAATTCTTTTGTCAGTTTCTAAGCTAACTTAACTGGGCATAATTCAAAATTGAAAAACTTATATTCATTCTATTCTTCAAGAGTTTTGTAGAAACATTTATTGACACTTCAATTAGATGCTTCATATTATATCATGATATTTCTTCAAATAATTCCTGAAAGATTTGAGATTGTTTCATAATATATATATATATATATATATGTATATATATATATATATATATATATGTATATGCCCATTTTGTAGATGTTTAATAGATCTATAAATCTTCCTCTGGGACTCACCATAGTAATTCCAATGGAAATTTTTATCTCAGTGGCAGAAATCAGAAGAAACCACAAAGAGATTACAGTGAAATATTAATTAAAAATGTTTTGTATTTCTTTTGGATTTCTTGATGCAGAGCTTCAAACAGTACATTAACAATGATAAGTTCATCCTTATAGCTTTCCATGTATTAAGTACAAGTTTAATGCTATATAAATGGTTACCCCCCCCACTTCATCAACTTTGTCATTGACAAATTTCTCAGGAAATCTGAACTTCCACAGTAGCAGGGTTTCATGGACCCCTTTGGTGAATTCCAGGAACATCTATAAATAATGCTTTTAATAGCATAAGCTAAAAATCATAGGTTTATAAATAAAATTACTTCTTAAATTTAGTTGGCAATTTTTTTTTTAAATCATGGATGCCATTTTAAGTGCACTTGATTTTGACAAAATCCGGAAATAGCTTCTAAAAAACAGAAATTTATTTTTAAAAGTTTTTGTTTATATATTTATTGTAGAGGATTTAATTGACTTTTGTTTATTATTATTGAGTCATTTTTCTAATGTCTGACTCTTTATGACCTATTAGGGTTGGATACTTGAGTACTTTGTTATTTTCTTATCCAAACAAAGTTAAGTGACTTGTCGAAGATTAGGGAACTAAACCAGATTTGAATTCAAGAAAATGAGTCTTCCTGATTCCAAGTATTCTTTCCACTATGCAACCCAGCTGCCCTGAATTTTTTTGGGAGGCTTTAAAATAGGCTTTTCTCAAAGAAGGAGATAACCATTATTTATTCTCTTTTTTTCTCTAAAATAATTTCAGAAACATTTTTGATCCTTTTGTTTTCATTTCCCAAAATTATCCTGAGTCCAAAAGACTTCACTAAAATAATGCACATATTTGATCTTAAAATGCATAGGTGTTGCAGAATTCATCATTTCATCAATGTTTTAAACTTAGAACATAGTCATACTCTTGACTTTAGAAGTACATAATTAAAAAAAATCAGAATATATTATTTCATGTCTCAAAGATTTAAGACAGAATATTATTTGTTGAAAAAATATTTATGTTTATTTGAATAAAGATGGATTAATGAATGGCTCCAAGGAAAAATGATAGTTAATTTGATTTAACATCTGACAGGGATGTTGAAAGTTACAAATGAGATAAAATATGAAAAAGTGCTTTATTAACTTTAACGTGTTATAAAAAGGCTAGCTATTATTAAATAAAATCTCATTGATAATTATATTTTAATATACAAGCCCTGATTTTTGCAATTAAACTTAAACTTTAAGTAAATTACTTACTTACCTTACCAGAATACCCAAACATTCTAAGATGAACAATCAATAATATCTGATCAACTGATTTTTTTTTTCCTTCAAATCACTTTAACCATAAATGGGTTATAATTTTAAATGTCTAGTTACCAATAGTTATATTATTTCAAGTAAATATATGCAGCACTTGCTTTAGGGAATAAGAATCATTCAATCTTATTGATATGTTGATAGTCTTCATAATTGGAATATTTTTCATATTTTCCTTTTTAGATAATAAGTTATTGGAAGGTAAATCCTATTTCTCTCTTTTCTATATCAAGAATCAAAAAAGTATCTTATAAATAATAAATTTAATAGATTAGAATTGGAGTTCCTTGAGAATAAATATTTATTTTTCCTCCTTCATTAAAATGGTCTTTCAGTCTACATTAATGGTGTCAAATTCAAATAGATATGGGCTCACTAAACTGTACAAAAGGATTTCTGTCAGTCTCATCTGACTTGGAAAATCAGACACTAATTTTTTCTGTTTTTTGTATTTTTATTTTGTTTAATATTTTCCAATTATATTCAATCAGATTCTACAATATTTAAGAGCATTCTTTCCAGACTGTAGGTTGGAAATCTGGTTTATACTACAGTAACTTTGCAAAATTTCCTATGATTTTAGTATTAACATTTTAAAATGCTTTTTAATAATTCTGTCCAGAATTCACTCTTTTTAGATTAAGACACGCTTAGTTTGGGTGGACTTAACGTTAAAGTCCAAACCTTTCACTTATATGAATAAATGAATTCCATCTGTATTCTAACTCAGTTATACTAATAACAAGGTTGATAAGGTGCATAGAGTGTCAGACCTTGAATCAGAAAGACCTGACATCAAATCTGGCCTTAGACAATGATTATCTCTGTGATCTAGGAAAGTCACTTAACCTCTGTTTGTCTATGATTCCACTTATGTATCATGCATATATTAAAATCATCTATCTCCCTGGATTGTTATGAGGAATAAATTTGATAATAATTTTAAAGTAGTTAGCTTTGTGCACATAGTAAGCATTTAAAAATGTTAGCTATTATTATTAAGAATAAGATAAAGTTTCATGCTTTTAGACCCAATTGATCATTTTGTCTACAGAAATATTCCTGATTTATTTTTCTTCATTTAAAGACTTCCTATCCAGGTTCTACTCAATGCAAATAGGTCCTATTTATCTCTTATTCCTAAAATGTGATATAAATAGCAGTTTTCCCCAAAAAATGTCATTTATATTTTGCTATCTTAAAAATTTAATCATCTTTTTGGCTTACATTTCTTTTTATGTATAAAATGGCTTAATTATTATTGACAGAGGGATCACTAAATTTTCAGATAATTCAAGTAAATAAGTTTTGAAATAGAAAAAAGTCCAGGAAAATATAATGTGGTTTATTTCTGGTGACATATTGTCAATTTCCTTACTACCTTACCTTTAAAACAAAAATATTGTGGCTTTCTCCTTCTTTGGACATTAACAACAAAATCAAAATAATTCATTTGTAGTGGCTGTGGCACTCTGCAGGCTGGGAAAGGGCCCACTCAGTGAGGATTAACCCTTAAGATACATACCTGGAGAGAAATCTCATAAATTTTACTCCATTAGTTCAAGGACAGAAGTACAAATGAATGTAAACAACTGACCTTCAGCAAGGGTGAGGAATATTGTCCAGCTAGAAGAAAAGATATAAAGACTTGAGGATAGTATAAACAATTCTACCTGCCGCCCCTCAACCTAGTAAAAGCAGGTTTCTGGAGATATCCTGAATTTTCCATATTAATTTGTAAAAATATCAATTTTGTTCAGTTGATAAATGAAAACCTTTTTATTTTCTAAACTTTTGCCATGAAATTCCCTTTGTTTTTTCTTTACTTATTAATGAAGGGTCACAGTATAATTGAATTAGTCTGAAATGCACAGAAGATAATGATTTGGCATTAGCATTTTATGCCTATTAATCCACATTCATGAAAAATTTTTCTAATGCTCTGACTCTTATTTTACTTACAAAATGAATTAGGAAGCCTTCAAGCAAAGACTTCAAGTAGACCCATAATTGCCCACATCCTTCAATAGTGTTGCTTGAATCAACTTTCCTCTCAAGTTATTATCCTAAATTTCTTCTTCCTTTTCACAACCAAACTGCTAGAAAAAAGTTGTTTCTACTCTTTGCCTTAACTTTCTCATTTCCCACTAATTTTTCAACTTTTGAAATTTCTCTTCTTTCCCTCACAACCTAACAAATACTAGCCTCTCTCTCTCTTGAGTGACGAAAATCTTATTTCTAAATACCATCATCTTTTTTCTTGGTCCAAATCCTTTTTTCTTTCTTTTTTTAATTTTAAATTTTATTTATTTATTTATTTTCATGCATTTGTACATGTATATTTCCAAGTTACAAAATTTCTCTCCACCCTTCCTTGCTACCTCCCTCTCCTCAGCAGGGTGCAGTCAGGTTAGCATTTCACATATTTTCTAAATATATTTATAAATTAGTCATTTTTGACGTGAGGAATTAGCTTTGAGGGAGAGATACATAAGAGATAAATTTTATAAAGTGTTCATTAAAATCGGAAGGATTTTTTTTTCTGTGTGTTTTATTTTGTTTTATTTTTCTTCCTCTGGTTAGGGATAATATAGTCCATAACCAGTCAAATACATTTGTCTTCACTCTCTGGACTTTCGAGAGGAGTTGCTTCCATCAGGGTTGTTCTTCTCATAATGTTAATGTGTACAATGTTCTCTTGGTTCTGCTGCCTTCCCTCAGTTTCAGATCCTGTAAGTCATTCTATACTCTACAGTCTGAACATTTATGGATTCTTAAAGAACAATAACTTTCCATAATATTTATGTACCATAACTGGTCTAGTCATTCCCCAATTGATGTACATCCTCTCAATTTTCAATTCTTTGTCACTACAAAAAGAGACACTATGAATATTTTGGAACATGTAGGACATTTCCCATTTTTTACAATTTCTTCTGGATATAGATCTAGAATTGGAATTGCTGGGTCAAAGGGGGGGGGGTCCATATCCTTCTTGATCTATTTTCAGTGTTGGGCATTATTAAATGCCTTTCTTTTTGAAAATATAGGAGTTTTTTGTGGGCAGTTAGATGACTCAGTGGATAACACATTAAACTTGGAGTCACAAAGACCAAAGTTCGAATCAGACATCAGACACTTGACACTTAGTAGCTGTGTGACCTTCAACAAATGACTTTTCCCTGATTGTCTCATATTCATGTTCACCTCCCTGAATTATATCTGACCATGGATCCAGATGGCTCTGGAGAAGAAAGTGATGTTGGGGGCTTAGCACAGACCCCCTAACTCAAATCCAAATCATGTGTTTGCCATAGAATTGCCTTCCTGATAATATGTTCTTTTTCAAGAAAGGATAAACATCATCATATTTATTATTTTATATTATTGTTGTAGTCTACAAATCTGTCATATCAATCTCTCTTATTCATCTTTACAGAATTTTAATTCTTAATTCACCCCATAGTCATATGCTAGTGTTAGTT
Organism: Macrotis lagotis; assembly: GCF_037893015.1. Classification (NCBI taxonomy): domain Eukaryota; kingdom Metazoa; phylum Chordata; class Mammalia; order Peramelemorphia; family Peramelidae; genus Macrotis; species Macrotis lagotis. The sequence continues at coordinate 570,161,846 of NC_133666.1, forward strand.
ATTTTTCCAGGTCCTTATATTTCCTCTATACTCTGTCTGTGGTCTCACCAACTCATCTGTAGTCAACTGTCAACTTTTTTAAAGAGATCACTGAAATGTTTTTGATATACTGCCAAAAATACAATTAGGATTAATTGAAATATCACTAAAATATAAATTTAATATAGGTGATTCTAGAAAATTATGAACATAAATTTTTATACCAATAACCCCTGCATTCCAGTAATGGCCCCCACAGTTCAACACCATGAATTATAGACAAACACATTCATAAGGAAATTTTAGGATAAAATATCATATCCTTTAAAGTCTTTCCCAAAGAGACTTCAGTTCATTTTCTCACACTGATTACACATTAGTACACTTAGCACCGACTCTGACACATAGTAGGCATTTAATAATTTTTTTTACTATTATTGACCTTATTTATTCTTACACTCTTCCCAACTAATCTGGCTTTTTTACTGGTGTTCATAAATGACTTTCCATCTCTCGTGTCTATGCCTTGCTTTTTTTGTGTCTGTCTAAAATGATTGGAATGCATTCCTTATCTAACCTGTAGCACCAGGAATCCTTCATTTTCTGCTAAGGGTTTTTCCTTCTCCCTTTACTCGCAGTAGTTAGTACCATTTTATAAGAAATTATCTTAGACCTATTCCATATATATATATATATAAATATATATATATATGTATATATATATATATATATATTTACTTAAGTATCTTCCCTATTACCATTTGTGTACATTGTCTAATTATCTGAAAATTATCTTATTTTATTCTTGCAATAGTCCTGTGGGGTAGACTATATTAAGATCCCTATTTTATTGATGAGAAGATTAGGTCTAAAAGACTCACAGAACCACAGTTAATAAGAAAACAAAAGCAGAATTTCATCCTAGCTCTCTTGCCTCCAAGTTTAGCACTGTATATAATATAACATTCACTACTCTAGCAAACAACTGGTATTAAATCTATCTCAAGACAAATTTAACATTCTCTAAGCTCAATTTGCAAAATAGGGCTTGCAAATTACTTATGGCATTTTCAAGAATTCAGCATCACCTTCATAACAAAAAAGGAACCCCTTTATCTTTAATTTAGTTAAAAATTTGCAAATAGAGTGCAATGAATAGAACACCAGGTCTAGAATCAGGAAAATCGGAGTTCAAATGTGACATTAGTCACTTAATAGCCATGGGATGATGAACAAGTTACTTAACCATGTTTGCTTCCGTTTGCTAATTTATTACAATGAGCTGGAGAAGGAATAGCAAACCACTCCCAGTATCTTTGCCAAGAAAACTCAAAAGGGGGTCATGAAGAGTCTGAAATAACTGAATAATCATAAAACAAATTGCATTTAAAAATGATTTAATGTGTGTGAAAAATTGTAAGGTTCTTGAATGTATTTTTGCATTCATTTTATACTGCACAATGTTGGACATATGGTGAGTACTTGATTAATGGCTCCCTTATTTTAGGAACTAGGAAACTAAAATCTATGGAAGTTATTTATCCAAATTCAGACTAATTGGAGTGGAGAAGAGTTTGCTTCATCCTAGTGTGGTTTATTATTAATCCAAAATTCTTTTTAAAATAATTAAGATTAGATTCATTTGGAACTGGACTTATATTTTGGGTAATTTATAAAAAAATTGAAGTGATGAAATTATTGCTAACTTTAATTGTTCTCTACCTTATCTAATTCTAACCATATTTAGAATTTATTCATAATATTCCAGAATATGCAACAATTATTTAATTTTTTTCCATCTCCACTATGTCCAAGTCACCTGAATAAAAATGAAAGACTAAGATAAATATATAGATACTAGAAAACATAGATATGGTCATTTTTTTTCCTTTTCTATTTTCCTCTGGATATTTGATATCAACTAGACATAACCATTGATAAGGATTAAACATACAGTAGAAATCTCCAGCAGTCAAATAAAATTGCTTCCAAATCTCATGCTATCCTTAGATTTCAAAATATTGCATTGAAAAGAGATGACCATGCTGTTTTCCTAATCCTTGCTTCACTGTGGATAATGCTGATGATTCCATAAGGCATTTTGTCTAGAATATTTTTCTTTCCTCAGACATTTTAGTTATGGATTTTTTACCCATGGAGTTCAATGAATTGCCTCTTTCTGATTTTTTTTCAACTAACAAAATATTGTTTGTGTACAAAAGTGGTGATTTCCCCTATTGAAAGGAGTATGATTCAATGTATCCCAGTAACAAATGAAAATGTACTTACTAGACATCCCCCCCATCTCCTGTATTTGCTCTAAACTGCCTTAACATTTGAAAAGTCTTTCCATGGTCTCTCCACTCATTGCATCATTTTTATAATTCTTTTAAAAAATATCCTTAATTGGTTTTGCCTAAATTCTAACAATTTAACTAAAAATAAATGGTACTTGTAAAACATATCTGACATGTAAATCTTGTTTTCTTTTCTATTCTGAGATGGGATGCTTCTTCATGGGAAGAATAAAATCTTTCTGGCTGCCTTATTATTTTTGTGTGCTTAGCACACAGAAGAATCATTTTGCTATCTTTGTTTCGAAATGTGTCCCTAAATATTTTCTAAGAATTTTATTTTTGTGATAGTGAGTTATAAATGGTATCTCATAAATGTTTTTAGAACACTGTTGGTGGTGTTAATTATAATTCATTCTCACATAATCACAGCAAGAACAACAGGTTCCAATCAAGTCTTCAAGAATAATGGTCTTGTCTGCCTCTTCTATGCCCTGTGGTTCCTATTGCTGCACTAATCCTACCACAGGTGCCTGTGTGTTCTTAGTGATTGATGGTACTCATGTTTATGATTCCATAGTGTCTAAAATTTTCATTTAATTCAGTGTTGTTAAATAGAAAAAACATACTATTTTACATCTTACATTTACTTCCACAATTAGTCACTTTCAATTTGAGCAGTTAAACCCTAAGAGAAAGCTAAGAGAAGAAGCTACCTGACATAGGAAAGAGAGGTAGTTTGGAGAATTCTGAAAGTCATGAGTTGAATTTTGCCCCTGAATTATATATGATGGATAACCCTGAAATCACTTAATCATTTAGTGACTCCAGGCAACATTCTAAAACTAGATTTTTAGAGCAGTTAAAGGTTTACATTGGTAGAGGCAGGTTCCTCATATAGAATATCCTGAATCAGTGAATGAAATCACACATTTAGTCAATCCTACTCTCCATCTACCTGGTATATGTTATGATAATATATTGAACCAACTGCCATCATTTCACATTCATGCAATAAGATAATCATAAGATAAAAACAAATCCTCCTAATTCCCCTACTTGTTCTCACTATATCCAATCTGATCATCTTTGTCCAGACCTGCTTAGATTTATATACTAGATATGTTGTTGAAAAGCTGTATGGAACTACATTGTATCTGAGTAAATTGAATGATATAGATCCTAGTGCTAATCTTTCTATAATACAGAGAATCATCCCCTTTGTTTATTTGACGGAATGTAAGTTTTAAAGAATATATTAATCAAAATTGCTCCTATACCAAAACCAGGCTGTTAAGGATATAACCCAGTTTGAGAGATGGAAATTATCTTGCTACCTCAAAATCAGAAACACACAAGGAAACTTCAGCAGTCAATTTTAGGGAACATAACAGATTCAATATTTATATAGGGCTTTCAGATTTGGGAAGTCATAGAGAAAGGGAAGGGTAGCCTCTTTTGCCTTTTTGTCCTTTGTTTTCAAGGTTTTGGGTGGATGATTCTTGACATTAAAGAAAAAATTTGACCTTTCTGTGGATAGTTACATCCATTTATTTTATGCTGAATAGTTAAAATATTGAATTTATTTTTTATATTTAACTCTACTATGAGTATATTCTGAAACTGTCAAACTCACATTTCTTTGTCTAAGTTAAGAAATTCAGGAATTTAAAAGTTCAGTTTTCCTCTTTGTTAAACTTAAAAATTCAGTTGCCTATAAATCATTTTAACTAAAAAAATATATATTATTTTTATATAGGTTTACATGCCCATGTCCACATAGGAGAGATTTTTTATATTATTAAGAAACTTTACAGTTATCTTATTAAGTTATCTTATTAAGAAACTTTAGAGAATGCAGTTGGATGCCAAGAAGCTTGTTATACCTGTTCAAAAAGGAGCAGATGTGTTCTATCAATCAACCTTTTCTGACAGTAGGATTAAAGAAAGGTTGTTGATAACCCTAACTATCTAGTCAATCATATTTTTTTTGTCTATGATACCTTAGATTTTTTTCTCTTCTTTGTTCTCTTATACTTCCCAAATTTGTATAAAATGAGTCCTACTTCATACTCTTCTAAATGATTGAGGATTTGAGTGACCCCTTTTGTTGTAATTGCTAGTCTTACTAATAAATTGAACATGCTTGGAACTTTGTACCTCATTTTATCTTAATTTCAATTTCTACTGGCATGAAGTATTGCCCAAGATTTTTGTTTGTCTTACAGATAGGTGGTACAAAAAATAAAGTGTCAGACAATGGCCAGATTCTGGAAAACTCTTCTTCATAAATTGCAATCTGGATTCAAACACTAAATTTGTAATCACTTAATCTTGCTTGTCTCAGTTTCTTTTTCTATAAAATGATCTGGAAAAGGAAATGACAAAACATTCCAATATTTTTGCCCCAGAAAATTCAACAAAATAACAAAACAGACAAGACTGTAAAGGAACTAAAAAAAATTAGTTATCCCATGACTGTAGGGGTATCTTATTTTGTAGGTTTTGCTAACACCCAACATCTTCAGACCTGTACAAATGTACAGGCATTTTTGTTTTCCCTAAAATTTAGCTGTTAAATTTATTGTGATTCTGACTATGAGATCATTTTTACCTCTCAAGGTCTTAGGTATAAGAATATCTCTTTATAATCAATTTCAATCCTTCAATTAAGTGACTTAATTACATGCAAAAAGTTAACTCACAAGTATTATTCTAGGAGTCTTTTATTATATTAATGGAGTCCTCATGAAATTCTCCTTGGGTATTTTTTTGCTTTTCTCCTGAGCTCCCAGTATATTGTGGAAGCTGTCTTTCCTGAGGCAGTCCACTTTGTCTTTATTGAATCTCTCAACACTCAATAAAGATTTTGGTTTCTGTCAGTCACTAATATTGCAGGATGGGGCAACTAGGTGGTGCAGTGAACAGAGCAACAGGCCTGGAATTAGGAGTACCTGATTTCAAATTCGACTCAGACACTTAATAATTACTTTGCTGTGTGGCCTTGGGCAATCCACTTAATGTCATTTGCCTTGTAAAAACCTAAAAAAATAATTCCAGGAATAATTTTATTCATCACAAATGGGAAGTCTCCAAGACTTCTGATAACTTGAGTCTCACAGGTCCCTCCTTCTCCTATGAAAGGAGCTAAAGGATAGAAGACCAAGAGTTGCTCTATCCTTCCTTCCTTTCAGTGATTCCCTCCCATTGGTTTATCTAGAATTACTGCAATACCAGGCAGCCTTCACTTCAACACTACTAATTTAAATGTCAAGTAATGAACTAGCATACTCTAGTTATTCAAACCACATGATGCATTATCAACCTAATCCTTTAACCAGATTAAATATATTTCCTGTGCAGCATTATCTGAATTCATTTAATGATGATTGATTCAGAATAGATAATCTTACCTGATGAAATTATATATATATATATATATGTATATACATATATACATATATATATATGGAGTTCTTTAATGGGGGTAATCAATGAAATTTTAAAAATATTTATTTGCTAAGCATTTAGTATAAATTAATATGCAATCATATTTGTTTTATTTTGCTCATATAAAACCATTTTCAGAGAATAGCCTTATAGACTTCTTCAGATTGTGAAATGAATCCATAATATAGAAAAGATAAAGAAAACACAGCACTGAGTTTATTGTTGGTTAATTTAATTGAGTGGGGATATTAGAATATTCAAATGAACTCTGCCCTTATACAAATAGTTACATTTTAGTTGTTAGAATTATTTGAACCAAAGAACAATTATTTATTCAGAGATCTATGCTATCTATCAATATTAAGCCAATTGTAAGAAATCCAATCAGTTCATTATTTCATATTGTGCAGAAAAGTTAGCAAATGTTTATCCTTCTCAAAGAAGTCCTTGTGTTTGCTTAATACATATAATTTTGGAAAAATGCTATCTAAATCACAGCCCTTACTCAAAAAATGAATTTGTCTAGACTTTTTCTGAACATATTAGCATCTAAATACTAGTCCATAACACTTGAAATCATGCACTGGCTCATTAAGCCCCTTAATAATTTTCTATATAGCATTCTTTCATTTTTTTTCAATCAGTGTATTGATGAGGATCCCAATATAATTTAAGAGATCACTAATTTTCAAATACTGCAGTAGTCTATTAGAAGTCAAATTGTTTCCAAAAGAGAGGAGTCTGCAAATTATTCAGTGTCTTTCAAATTGCTCTACTATGAGGAATTTAATCAATATCCTGGGAGGAAAATGTGTGAATAATATATTCAGTTGTAATACAAATTACGTCCTACTTTCACATGATTCTATGACTGAAAGCATCAGCTGAAAATGTGGTAAAATGAAATTGCCTACTTTCCTGTGAAGGTGTGCTCCTGTAATTTCAGAGTCAATATTCTTCAGACCTTGCATTCCCCATAATGTCTTTCATTAAAATAACATGATAAAAGCAACAAGGAGGGCACAGCTGCCATTCACTGTAAGAATACATTGAACAAGTGGCCTCTAGCCATTGTAACAGTAATGTTATGAATCATCACATAAACCATGGGGAACAGAGTGAGGGTGGAGCACAGTTTTAGACATAATGTGGGAAATAAGATGGATTGGATGACAGAAAATTTAATTATGTATGAGATATTGTTTCTTTTAAATACTGCCTCAAAATTATCATTCTAGGAATGGAACATAGCCATTTACCCTTATTGTTCTCTTGCCATCTACTGATTGCAAGGTTGATAGATGAATAGATGAATAGATTGATAGAGAGATAATGTGTGCAAATATGTATATATGCACACACACACACACATATATATATATGTATGTATTCTTATTTTACGAATATATTAGCCTTGTTAAAATTCTGGATCAGTTTCATTTTAAGTAAATAAGATAATAATATATCAATGACAAGAGGACTGCATGTCAAATGCTATCTTTTTTATTACCAAAATATCCCCCTCCAGATGACTGAATTGGTTCCTCATAATTAAAATAATAAATATTGCCTACAATGTACATACTGTATTTTATCAGGATAACTCAGGGAAAAATTGTCATTAAATAACTAAGAAATATCCCAATAGATGATATGATTATGTTCATAGAAATGAAAACTGAGACATGAATTTTTTGTTTTTTTTGCAAGTCAAAGGGGCTAAGTGACTTGTCCAAGGTCACACAGCTAGGTAATTATTATGTGTCTGGTGCTGGATTTGAACTCATGTCCTACTGACTCCCACTGAGCCACACAGATGCCGCCAAGACATGAAATTTAATGTACAGTGGGTAGTAAGGGATTTGGAGTTAGTGGACTTGGGAGAGCTATGGTTATTTACTTCCTATGCTGCTAACTTTGCTCCACAAAGTCTTACTATCTTAGCTATTACTTATACATCATACTTATTATTGCTTATCAGAAAGAGATGTATAATTCAAAGTTACCATACAAAACTTAATTTGAAAAATACCCCTCATTTAAGAGACTCTTCTAGAGACACCTTCTAGAGACTCTTGGAAGCTATTAGCAGGAATATTGTATTTCTCTTGTCTTCTTGTGCAGAATATACATACTCCAGGAAAGAGTCTAGTTCATCATAGACTGTAATCTCTACAAGTCCATGTAACAAATGCCTTCAATATAAGAACAACTTACACAGGATTGTATTTACAGTCATCTGGGAGAAGGATTTCTGAATGCCCTTATCTGTTCTATGTGAGCTTGGAAGTATATTGATCACAGTCACAATCAAGTTATTTGTACTTAGGACTTTCAAGAATGAAACTTGGATCTTGTTATCATTTTTGGTAGACTAGACTTTCATTGTTAACTTCCACTTCTTAAAATGCTGGCAAGTGGGTATTGTCATCTAGGAGTCTGCTTTCTAAATGGGAGATCCAACTAGTTCAGATTATTTTTCCTTTATGAGAATTGATTCTCCAGATGAGACCTGAAACAGAGTAAATATGAGACTCCATCTTTCATATGAACACTGACTGGGATATTGATTGAAAAAATTAGCTATAGCTAAGAGCTGAGAGAATGTTTTGGTCCTTTATAGTGTTTGACTACAATGAGGCTATTCAAAATATGATGGATTAGAACTCTCAGTAGTTTTCTTGAAAGGTCAGAATTGGGGTTATTGTCATCCACAAAAATTGTCATCCATTTATAATAAAGAAAAACCTCCCTGATATTCCATCTCAAAACCTAATTCATATGGCAAAACTTTTTCCCCAGAAATTGTTATCTATAAATATAAATCTCAAAAATGTAAACAGAGAAATGTAGTGTTATTTGATTTCAAAGAAATAAATAATTATTTCATAAATTATAAAATGAAAAAAAGGATCTTTGGAGAAATCTCTTAAAACTGACATTACAAAGAAGTGCTTTGCAGGAATACTTTAGAAAAGGTTATGGTACATTTAAATTTGAATTTAGTCATTTATATATTTCATGGATTAGATTCAGAAACAAGTTAATTGAAACTAAAATTAACCCAGCCTGCCACATTTCACTGGGGTTAATTTCCATTACAAAACATTAAAATAATTCACAGAGACCAAAGTAACAACATTCAAAAATTTGAAAATAAATATATATATATATATGTATATATACATATATAGATATAGATATACTTTTATCCTGTTTTCTAGAACAGAGATTCACTGTCCTAATGAGGTCAAGAGAGCAAAGACATACACTGAAAAAAATCTAATAAAAATGTAAAGTGTAAAAGTATATGGGTGTCCAATGGGTAATGAGAATTCTAATAATGTAGATACAGAGTTAAAAAGGTAAATTTACAAGATGTAGAATCTGTTGTTTAAGGATAGAGGGATATTCAATTAGTAAAGAATACAATAATTAAAGACAGAGATAGTTAACACTTTAGAGTATACTCATGGACTGGCAATTAGTTTAGTTTTACTATATAAATTTTAGAGGAATTTGGGGTAAAACTGGGATCAAGTATAATATGGGATGGGTGGTGGTTACTAAACCAAAAAGTCAGAGTAAAGGAAGAGACTCCAGGTTCTCCCTCCAACCCCTTCAAATACCTATAAATAATGACTCTGAACAATTTTTAGAGAGGCAAAACCCATAAAAAGACAGAGTGAAATATTTTTCCAGTCCAAGCCAAGACAGAAGATAAGAAGGAAAAGCCTGTTGCACCAGGATTAGAGATTAGCACAATACAGCACAGGTTCACCACAGAAAGGACCCCTTAATCCACTAACAGGCAGTGGTGGTTTCCTGTCCTCTTGGCCCAAAAAACACCAACAGGAACATAGAAGATCAGGAAGAAAAAACTGAATGAGAGTGGAGTATAGTGCAGCCCACACCTCAGCAATACATAAACTGCTTCAGCAGGCCAGGAGCAATATCAACAGCCAATGGATCAACAACAACAGTGGTCTTTTTGCTCTCTTTGAAGAAGAACTCTATTGTTTTACCCACACTCAGATCTTCATTGACTCAGTCTCACTTCCCAGTCCCAGAAAGACATGGAAGTGTATCACAAAAGAGCTTACGCCAATCTAAGTGGATCATGATACATCCATATATATCCAGGGAAGAAAGGAATGTTTGTGGCCACGCACAAATCAAAGTACATGTCAAGCATATCTCCTTAGATGATTACACCAAAAAAGAACCGAAAACTTGCAGATCCCTAAGGAGTGTCTCTGAAAACAACTGCAAAAATCTCCTATGCATAACTTGGGGAAGTCAGTCTTTCACCCAGGAAGCAGAGCCCCACATTGACAAAGAATTAAAATCAAATCATAGACTGGGGAAAATTAGCAAAAGACATAAAAAAAAATGGCCAGAGGAAGTTATTACAATGATTAAAAGAAAGATCAAAACACATACTCAAAAGAAGATAACAAAAGTCAAGGCACAGGGGCAGCTAGGTAGTGCAGTGGATGAAGCACCAGTCCTGGAGTCAGGAGTACGTGAGTTCCAATCTGGACTCAGGCACTTAATAATTACCTGGCTATGTGTCCTTGGACAAGTCACTTAACCCCATTGCCTTGCCAAAAAAGAAAACTAAGGAAAAAAAGTCAAGGCACCTACATCTGAAGCTTCCAAGAAAATTATGAATAGAAGACCTCAAAAAGTATTTTGAAAATCAAGTAAATAGGGGAAAAATTGGGAAGAAAAACGAAAATGATATGAAAAAAATTATGAAGAACTTGTCAGCTCCTTGGTAAAGGGGACAAAAAATACTGACACAAATAATAACTTAAAGCCAGACTAGGTCAAATGGGGGGAAAATGTCCAAAAAAGTCAAAGAAGAGAAGAATGTCTTAAAAAGACAGATTTGAACAAATGGAAAAAGAGGCAAAAATTCACTGAAGACAAAAACTCTTGAAAAAGTAAAATTGATCAAATAGAAAAGGACACACATAAGTTCACTGAGAAAAATAAATCCTTACAATTTAGAATTGATCAAAGGGAAACTGAAGATTTCTTGAGAAATCAAGAAAAAAAAACAAAGAAGAATGAATTACTATAAGACTATGAGTAATATCTAATTGAAAAACAATTGATTTGGAAAATAGACCAAGAAGAAAAAAAAATCAATTTTTTTGAGCTACCTGAAAACTCAATAAAAGAAGTAGACATCATCTATATAAGATATATTCCCCATATTCTTTTATCCTCTATTCTATAACAGAGACACACTATCCTGGTAAGGTGAAAAGAAAAAGTCATATACTGAAATAATTGAAATAAAAAATGTAAAATGTAAAAATATATGAGGGCCTAATGGGTAATGAGAATTCTAGATCCTAATATTCAAGATCCAGAGAGTAAAATAGAAATTAAAAGAATTCTCTGATCTCTTTCTCAAAAAAAATCCAAAATGAAAAATGAGGACTATTGTAGTCAAATTCCGGAGATACCATGACAAGGAGAAATATTGAAAGAAGCACGAAAGAATTAATTCAATTATTATGGAGTTATAGTCAGGATAACATGAAATTTAACAACTTCTACATTGTAGAATTTGGAATATGATAATTAGTAAGACATAAGACCTTGAATTACAACCAAGAATCACATACCCAGGAAAAATGAGTACAAGCTTTCAGGGAAAAAAAGATTAATATTCAATGAAATAGGGGACTTTCAAACTTTCCTCATAAAAAGACCAGAGTTGTATAAAAAATTTGATGCTCAAATACAACACTTAAGTGAAACATTAAAAGATAAAAAGGAAATGGAAATTAAAAAGGACTTGATGTTGAACTGTTTATATTCCTGCAGGGGAATATGATACTGATAACTCATAAGAGTTTTCTCATTTATTATGGCAGTAGGAAGGAGTAAATGTAGTCAGGACATGGATGAAAGTTGAATATGAAAGTATATCATTAAACAATAAAACTGGGGAAAAACTAAGATGGAAGAGAACAGGGCAGGAACTCCTACCAGCTCTCCCCCAAATCATAGTTATTCTAAACAAATCTAAAATGATAGAAAGACAGAAAGACAGTGAAACAATTTTTCAGACCAAGACAATTTGGAAGATCCTTGGGAAGGGTCTGTTGACCTGAGTGATAAAGGGCCCACAGCACAGGACCGAAGTGGAGCAAGCAGTCTCTAACCTTCCAGGAATAGACCAAGGGGCACGTGGGTCTGTGGTGCAGTATTCGTTTCCAAGGCTCTCAACCCAGGGATTACCAAGGACAATTGGGAAGGTCAGATGGAAAATGCTGCCCCACCAGGGGAAGAGGGAAGCCCAGGACAGTGCAGACCTCAGGGTAGAACTTCATCCAGGGAACCAGGAACAGAGTTGGGGAACCACCATTCAGAGAACCACCCAGCAGCTGATTCCAGAGAACTAAGACCATGAATGGTAGGGGTGTCTGGGGAGATTGCGAATGGCTCTTCACCATCCCTGAGACAGGATTCCAAGTATCGCTTTGCCAGTACTCAGATCCAGGTCACAGTCTGGGGTCCCAGTCTCAGGAAAAGGAACAGAAGCACAAAAGTGCTTACTGAAGAACAGGGACCCTCCTCCTCCTACTTCCAGGGCAGAAGGGAGTGGTTCTGGTCATCCACAGACCAAAGTACAGGTCAGTAGAGCAGTCAGAGACTCATAAGATATTGGAGGAAGTGTGAACAGCTGGAAAACCCTCAAAAGCTTGAGTCAGTGTGTCCTCCACCCTACAAGCAGTGTCCCAACTTAACAAAGAATTAAAATCAAGTTATGTTATAGTTTGGAGAAATGAGCAAACCAAAGAAGAAAAAAAATACAACCATAGACAATTACTTTGGTCTTATAGAGGATCAAATAAACCCTCAAAGTCAAAGCTTCTGACTCCAAAGCCTCCAAGAAAAATATGAGTTATTCACAGACTATGGAAGAGGTCAAATAATATTTTGAAAAGCAAGAAAGAGAGGGAGAGGAAAATTGGAAAGGAGTAATGAGAGTGATGCAAGAAAATAAAGAAAACCAAATCAGTGACATGTGAAAGAGATGGATACAAAATTACTTTTTTTTGATTCATATTTTTTCCAAATATATGTTATGAATATTTCACAGAATTCATCCATCTACATATGTATATTTTTAAGTTACAAAATTTCCTTCCATCCTCCCTCCCAAACTCCCCTCAGTGGCAAACAGTCAGGTTAATATTGTACAATCACATTTGTATTAAATGTGTTTATAGATTAGTTATTTTCAGTGTGAAGAATGAGGATTAAGGAAAGAAATACATAAGAGATATTTTCTTGAAAAAAAGGAATGTAGCATTCATCAGATTCTGAAGGACATTTTTGTTTTGTTTTGTTTTTCTTTCTCTGGTTGAGGATACCATGGTCCATAGCCTGTCTACTAGGGTTGTTCTAGCTCTCTGAACTGCTGAGAGGCTGCATATATCAGGGTTATCATCTCACTATGCTTTTGTTAATGAGCACATTGTTCTCTTGGTTCTGCTCCCTTCCCTCAGCATCTGATCCTGTAATTCATTTTATGCTTCTCTAGAGTATGAGCATTTATGATTTCTTAGAGAAAAATAGTATTACATAGTATTCATATACCATAACTTGTTTAACCATTCTCCAATTGATGGGCATGCCTTCAATTTCCAATTCTTTGCCACTACTAAAAGAGCTCCTGGGAATATTTTGGAACATGTGAGACTTTCCCGTTTTTTTAATATTTCTTCTAGATATAGGTCTAGAATTGGAATTGCTGGCCAAATGACACGAACAGTTATATTGCTCTTTGGGCATGGTTCCATAATGCTCACCAGAAAAGTTGGATCTGTTCACAACTCCATCAGCAATGCATCAGTGTTCCAATGCTCCTCTAATCTCTCCCCTTTCTCTCATCTGAGCTAATCTAATAGGTGTAAGATGATACCTCATTGTTGTTTTAATTTGCATTTCTCTAATCAATAGTGATTTGGAGAATCTTTTCTTATGATTATATACAGATTTAATTTCTTCATTTGAAAACTGTCTGTTCAGATCCTTTGATCATTTATCAGTTGGGTAATGACTTGTGATCTTATAAATTTGATGCTATTCTCCATATATTTTAGAAATGAGACCTTTATCAGAACTCCTAATTGTGAAGATTGTTTCCCAGCTTTCTTCTATCCTAATTTTGGCAGCATTGATTGTATTAGTGCAAAAACATTTTAATATAATATAGTCAAAATCATTCATTTTGCAGTTTATAATGTGCTTTATTTCTTGTTTGGTTATATATTTATCCCTTTTCCATAGATCAGCTATAGAGAGTATTGAGAGTATTCTTCAGTCTATTACTTTATCTATGGTATTGCTCTTTATGTATAAATCTTGTAACATTTTGACCTTATTTTGTTATAGGGTGTGAGATATGGATCTATGCCTAGTTTTTGTCATGCTAATTTCAAGGTTTACCAACAATTTTTGTCAGATAGTGAGTTTTTTGCCTAGTGATGTCTTTGGGTTTGTCAAATAGATTGCTCTAGTCTTTTACTGCAGTTTATTTTGAACCTATTCTTATCCACTGATCCATTACTCTATTGCTTAACCAGAACCAGGCAGGTTTGATGATTTCTGAATTACAGTATAGTTTTAGGTATGGTAGAACTAACCCTTCCTTCACATTTTTTTCATCAGTTCCCTGGCTATTCTTGCCCTCCTGTTGCTCCATTACTCTATTTCTTAAGTAGTACCAGGCAGTTTTGATGAGTGTGTCTCTTTATAGTGTAGTTTTAGATCTGGTAGAGCTAGGCCACTTTCTTTCTATTTTGTTTCATAAGTTCCCTTGCTATTCTTGAAATTTTGTTGCTCCACATGAATTTTGTTACTATTTTTTCTACCTTGGTAAAAGAATTATTTGTAGTTTGATTGGTATGACACTGAATGAGTAATTCGGGTAGAATTGCCATTTTTATTGTATTAGCTCAATCTAACCATGAGCAATTGACATCTTCTAATTATTTAGATCTTACTATATTTGGGTGGTAAGTACTTTATAATTGTGTTCATATAGTTTCTGGGTTTGTCTTGGGAGGTAGATTCCCAAGTATTTAATTTTGTCTATAGTTACTTAAATGTAATTTATCTTTCTTGCTCTTAGGATTTGTTGTTTATCTACAGAAATGCTGATGATTTATGTGGGTTTATTTTATATCCTGCTACTTTGGTGAATTCGTTAATTACTTCAAGAAGTTGTTTAAATGATTTATACTGTTTCTATAAGTATATCTTACTATCATCTGCAAAGAGTGAAAGTTTTGCTTTCTCATTGCCAATTTTGATTCCATCAATTCTTTTTTCTTCATATGTAGAAATTCTGATGATTTATGTGGGTTTATTTTATATCCTGCTACTTTCCTGGATTTCTTAACTGTTCCTAGGAGTTTTTAGATAATTTTGGGGGGATTCTCTAGGAATACCATAATATCTTCAAAGAATGAAAGTTTTGCTTCCTCATTGCCTATTCTGATTCCTCCAAATTCATTTTCTTTTCTTATTGCTACTCCTAGCCTTTCTAATACTCTATTGTATAGTAATGGTGATAGTGGGAATACTTGTTCACTGCTGAATTTATTGGAAGTGCTCTGAGTTTATTTCTATTAAATATAATATTTGTAGTTGGTTTTAGATAGATGCTATTTATTATTTTAAGGAAAACTCCATTTATTCCTATGCTTTCTAGTGTTTTAATAGGAATGGATGTTGCATTTTATCAAAGGCTTATTCATCATCTATTGAGATAATCATATGATTTCTGTTGGTTTTACTATTGATATGTTTAATTATATTGAAAGTTTTACTAATGTTTAATCATTTCTGCCCTGCTGGTATAAATCCAACCTCATCATTATGTAGTAACCCAGTAATAACTTGCTGTAGTCTCATTGCTAAAATTTTATTTAAAATTTTTACACCAATATTCATCAGGGAGATTGGTCTATAATTGTCTTTGTCTGTTTTGGTTCTTCCTGGTTTAGGTATCAGCACCATATTGTTGTCATAAAAGGGGTAAGGTACAACTCCTTCCTCTCCTATTTTTAAAAATAGTTTATGTAGAATAGGAATAAATTGTTCCTTAATTATTTGGTAGAATTCACTTGTAAATCCATGTGGACCTGGAGACTTTTTCTTAGGGAGTTTATTAATGGTGTCTCCAATTCTTTTTCCTGAAATGGGGTTATTTAAGTATGCTATTTCCTCATCTGTTAATCTGGGCAATTTGTATTTCTTAAATATTCATCCATTTCACACAAGTTGTCCAATTTATTAGTATACAGCTTGGCAAAGTAGCTCTGAATTATCCCTTTAATTTCCTCCTCATTGGTGGTTTGTTCACCTTTTTCACTTTTTGATATCGGTTATTTGGTTATCTTCTCTCTTTTGTTAAATCAAATTAAGCAGAAGTTTGTCTATTTTTTGGCTTTTTCGTAAAACCAACTCTTAGATCTATTTATGAGATCTATATCCCTTTTTGCTTTCTATTTTATTCATCTCTCCCTTGATGTTCAGAATTTCTAGTTTGGTATTCAATTGGAGATGCTTAATTTGTTCTTTTTTCCTAAACTTTTTAGTTGAATACCCAATTCATTAATCTCCTCTTTCTCTATTTTATTCATATAGACAGTTAGAGATATAAAGTTCCCCACAATACTGCCTTGGCTGCATCCCATGAATTTTGGTATGATGTCACATTATTATAATTTTCTTGGATATAAGTATTGATTATTTCTATTAATTGCTGTTTGATTCACCCATTATTTAAAATAAAGTTATTTAATTTCCAATTACTATGTGCTTTATCTTTCCCTGACCCTTTATTACATGTAATTTTTACTACATCATGATCTCAGAAGTGTGTATTTATTATTTCTGCCTTTTTGCATTTGACTTTAAGATTTTTGTGTCCTGGTACATGGTCTATTTTGGTGAAGGTGTCATGTACTGCCAAGAAAAGGTATATTATTTTCTGACCCCATTAAGTTTTCTACAGAGGTATATCTCAGTTTCCTAAGATTTCATTCACCTTCTTAACTTCCTCATTTATTTTTTATTAGATTTATGTATTTCTGAGAGAGGGAGGTTGAGGTCTCCCATTATTAATTTTACTGTCCATATCTCCTTGTGATACACTCAACATTTTCTCTAGGAATCTGAATGCTATCCCACTAGATGTATACATGTTTAGTAATGATATAACTTCATTTCCAATGTTGACTTTAAGAAGATGCACTTTCCTTCCTTATTACTTTCAATGAGATTGATTTTTACTTTTACTTTGTCTGAGATTAGAATTGATACCCCAGATTTTTTTTACGTCAGTTGAGGCAGAATATATTTTGCTCCAATCTTTTGCCTTTAATCTGTGTCTATCTTTCTGCTTCAAATGTGTTTCTTGTAAACAACATATTATAGGATTCTGGTTTTTAATCTATTCTGCTATCCATTTCCATTTTATTTGGACAGTTCATCCCATTCAAATTTACAGTTAAGATTACTAATTCTGTATTTCCCTACATGCTAACTTTCTCCATTTATATTTATCTCTCTCTTTTTCTCTTATTCCTACTCACCAAAATTTTACTACCTTTCCCCTTTGAATTATTTTTTTCAAAATTTAAATTTCAGTTTAATTTCACTTATACCTTCCCTTACCTTTTTCCAGTCTCTTCTACCCTTATCTTCCCCTTTTCTCCAGATTCCTGTAGATTAAGTTAGATTTTTAAACCCAAGTGTGATTCCAATTTAGTCCCTCATTGGGCCAAATTTATTGAATAGAATTTGCACAGCATTCATAGTTTGTCTTCTTTCCCTTGAAAATTATAAATCTTTCTGCCTCTTCCCTAATATCATTAATCAGGTATCATCAATCACAGTTCTTGATTGCTTGATAAGCTCCTATTTTTATCAAGATATCACAGATTGTTTACTTGTTTGTTTGATAAGGAGCATTGACTTTAATTTCATCAAATTATAATTATAATCATTTATTATCTTACCCCCTTTTCAAGGATCTTAGAATTACACACATTCTTCAAATATCCAAATATATCCCCAAAAGTATCAGTTCTTGAACTATTTGTGCCGCTTCCCCTGGCCTATTTTCTTTCCCACTTTGCCTCCCCACTTCCCACTGCAGGCACTTAATACCTTATTAAGTGAACCAAGGTGCTTTGTCTCTCCCACTTAACTCCCCTGACCCCTCCCCCACACACACACCCAGGGTACTTACCTGCCCATTAGATGAAGAATCCTGATCTAATTAACTGAAAATATCTTGAAGATCTCTAAATACTGGAAGACTCTGGAGTTCTCACTGAGAGCTTTATAAATGATTTTAAGTAACAGAGACATTGCCTCAGTTCCTTGAAGCTTTTGATGCCCTCATTAGACAAGGTGCTTAGTGCCTTGTGATTAAAGTCAGTCAGAGTGTAATGAGATGCTTAAGTTAAAGTAGACACTCCAGCTTTTTTTTCAGGGCTTTTTATCTCAAATATAGTGATGTGATGTTGGACCTCTTCAATTGAGAGACAAGACGCAATTATATCCCTTAGGTTCATTCTCTTCAATTTTATTCTACCCTTTAATTATCCTTAGAGAAGTATAGTTCACATGAGTTAAAACTGTTATATCATCCCTTTTAGGGACCAGCATTTGTTTAAAACAATTTTGTTTTTTTCAGTCCCCTTTTTCATTTACTTTTTTATGTAACTCTTCAGTTGTGCATTTGGCAATTGAATTCTCTATTCAATTCTGGTCTTTGTGTCAAGAAATTCTGTAATTCCTGTATTTCATTAAACACCCATCTTATTGCCTGACAATATATGCTGAACTTTGCAGGGTAGTACACCCTTGGATTGTAATCCCAGGTCCTTAGCTCTCCTTATTCCAGTTCTTCCAATCCTTCAGTGCTGAGGTTGATGGGTCCTGTGTTAGTTTCATTGTGTTCCCATTTGTATTTGAATTGTTTTCTTTTTGTTCTTTGCAATATTCTCTCTTTTATTTGAGGATTCTGGAATTTGGCTATTATAGTCCTTGGAATTTTTATCTTGTTTTCTCTTTCTGGAGGGGGTTCTGTGGATTCTTTCAATTGTTAAATTGTTAAATTGTTCTAGATCGGGAAAGTTTTCCCTTATATTTTCCTTCAGGATGTTTTCCAGGTTCTTCTGTTGGTCCAGGCTTTCTAGTAGTTCAATGATTCATAGATTTTCTCTCCTGGATCTGTTTTCCAGTTCATTCATTTGCCCTAGAAGATATTTTACATTTTCTCCAATTTTTTCAGCCTTTTTATTTTATTTGATGGAATCTTGTAGTCTTGTAGATTCATTTGTTTCTAACCATTCAATTTTAAAAACCAATGAATCTACATTTTTCAATTTTAGTTTTTAAGATTTTATTTTCTTCTGCTGCCTTTTGTGTTTCCTTTTTAAACATGGTGAATTCTCTGGTCAACTTTTCACAATTTTCCTTCATGACTTTCATTTCTTGTTTCCATTTTTCTTCTTCCTCTATTCTTTGATTTTTAAATTCTTTTTATGCTCTTTGATAAGCTTTTTGTATTTGAGTCCAATTTTTAGAGTTTTTTTGATACTTGCTCTGTGAATTGAGTGGAATATTTCCTCTTAAGACTTAAGATTCATAATGAAGTCCTCTCAGGGTTAAAAAATCATTAAAACAATGACAAATATTGCTCTTAGACTATTTCTAGAAGAAAGAGGTACAGAGAATTTGTAATCCCAGTCAGGCACCCTCTCAATTCTGTTGGGGGTTGGGAATAGTGAACTATTTCCTGAGAGACCTTGCAGTTTTAGTAAGTCACCCATTTGGTGATAAAACTCTCTTAACTGAGAGAACAGTAGACTCTTCCAATGAGGAAAAACCTTGCATTCCAGTGAATCTCATAAGACTCTTCTTGTTTGATGATAAGTAGACTGTTCCTAGACAAGTTTCATTACTTCAATAAGATAGTTATAATCCAGAAGGTTATTCTCACCATCTGGATGGTGAGGTAATATTTGATTTCACAATATTTCACTCTTTCTTTGTTGCTGGGTTAGATTATCATAAGTAGAATGCAACTCTGAAGACTAACCAATGAGTCAACTAGAGGGATGATAGGGAGGAGGAGGGGATTGTGTTAGGCCATATAATCTTGCTTGACTGTCAATTTCGGGGCCGCTCCTTGATCTTCACTGCCTTTGTGAGACTTGGAGTGTACCTGTTTCTCAAGGAAAGCCAAAATAAAATTTTGTTTTGTTTTGTTTTGTTTTGCTCAACGGAGTTTCTATATTTTTAAGTAGATTTTTTTTCTCACACAGAGTCATGTTTCACAGCTTTCTTCTTCAGACTTGGCTTTGATGTTATCTTTATCTGTGAAGTATTTTTCTATAGTTAGT
The DNA here is from genome assembly GCF_037893015.1 of Macrotis lagotis. NCBI lineage: Eukaryota > Metazoa > Chordata > Mammalia > Peramelemorphia > Peramelidae > Macrotis > Macrotis lagotis. The sequence continues at coordinate 570,182,025 of NC_133666.1, forward strand.
ACTCTTTTAACTTTTTTTGCTCATCATTGTTGTTGTAGTTCTGTTCCTTGGGTATATGGAGTATAGATCCAAGCTTTTATTTTGGTGGGACTCGAGTCTGATCTCTGACTCCTTGTTGTTCAAAATGCTGTCTATGCACTGTGGGACTTGACTTTGCAGAGGTTCCCAACCCCTTTATGTCCAGCTTCTCACTTAATAGAGGTTGTTCATGACACAGTCCTGTCTTTTACCCCTGAGTTTTCAAGACTCAGACTTTGTTTGGGATTAGGATTCTCCCTGCTGGCTTGCTATCCAGTTGCTGAGACCTCTGTTATTATTAAGCTGTTGGGATCTGGATTGCATTGTGGCTAAAAACCTCCTAATGGCTTTCCCCACTTTACTACCTCCTAAACTTTTCTTCCCTTTTCCCCTCAAAGAGACAGACCTTCAATGAAGAACCTCCACAATGTCTGCAGTTGAAAACTTCTTTTAATCCTCTCTTTTTCTTGGTGGGGTCTGTAGTGTGAATGTCAGAGTAGAAGCTTCATTTATCTTTGGTAGGGAAAGATTCTAGGAGCTTCTTAGCTTTGTGTCATCATCTTGGCTTTGTCCTGGAAGTTTCTAACTCTCATTTCTTTTCTCCATTTTTCTTCTTCCTGTCTTCCTTGGTTTTTAAAATTCTTTGAGGTCTTTCAAGAGGTCTTTTTGGATTTCTGAACAATTCAACAACCCCTTTGAGGATTCACATTTAGGTCTTCTGTCACTACTTTTTTCTTCTGAGATGTCCATTTTAATCTTCCCTCTCAGATGAGTAGCTTTTTATGAATCATTCTTTTTGCATAATCATGTTGGTAGTTGAGCTCTGCTCCTGAGGCAAAGTCCCAAGGTTTTTGTGTTGAGATGAGGGTTGAGCCCTGTCATACTGTTTGCCTGTGATTTGATCTATGGTGTTTCAGGTGCTAAAGTATTGTTCTTTGCATTCAGTAATCCTGACACAATCCTCCTATTGCCCCAGCATTCCTGAGGTTCTTTGTCTTCATTTATTTCATTAATCCACTCATAATTTGTTCTAATCCTTTCTATAGTAAAATAAATGAAACTGAAAGTTAAAATTTCCTCATATCATCTTATAACCAAACTTTATCTCCTGCTCATTACTATAAATTGCTTACTTTGGAGATCAATTCCCTAAACCTTAAGCAGAAAGTTCCAAGGAACATACAATATAGTTCAGTGGAATAAAACTGTGTTAATCAATTCCTGGGAAACTAGTCTTTGAGGATTATCCCAAATGACACACTATACAAAAAGCTTCAAACTCCCAAAGAACTTAAGCTAATTCTGAGACAGTTTAATAAACACAAACCTGTTCCAAGGCAGAATAATTCTATGCTCAGTAAAGTCCCATAACTCATTCTTTCCCTGAACTATATACATATTAGTTCAGGCAGCAGTTTCCAGAATCACTCTTGGAGTGTTTAATTCTTCTGACTTTTCTTTTTTCCTCCTCTTCTTCCTCCTTTGCATTTCCCTGAAGTTAATAACTTTAGGAAAGGTATTTACATTGTCATTGTGCAAATTTCAGCCTAGGAATAACTTTGAGAAGTGTCCCTGCTGGGGGAAAATATGAAGTAATGTCTTCTAATTAACTTAAGTATTCATGGAGAAAGGTAAGGAAAACAAAATTTCACATTGGCTGCAGTCAAGTGTCCTCTAATAAGATTAATAATAACTTATAAGACTTGAAGAGCAGTGAAATTATAGATTAAATATGGATATACATATTTATAGATTAAAATGTATACATTATTAATAGATTATATATATTTATAGATTAAATATATATTTATAGATTAAATATATATATATAAATTAAATAAATATATATATGCACGCACACACACATACATATATATATATATATATATATATATATACATACATATATATGCATTATATCTTTGCCTTAGGATTTCAGACAAAAAGGAGAAAAGGTAGTATTGAATCACTGGAAATTCTAAATTTTGGAGCATTTCTGTTCCAAAAAGAAATTATATTAATTTTATTAAAGGGAACTAAAATGTGCTCATTTCAAATAGATGAGACACAAAACATGTAAATATTTATTTGTGATCTAAGGTTTTTTTTAAAACTCTTTTTTATTATTAAAATTTTCCCCCCAGTGATATGCAAAAGCAAATTTCAACGTTAACTTCCAAAACCTTGAATTCCAAATGCTCTCCCTTCCTCCCACCTCACTCTACCCACTGAGAAAGCAAGTTACTTGGTAGAGGTTAAATATGGGTAACCATGAAAAACATTATTACAATAGTCATGTTGCAAAAGTAAATATAAGCCCTCTAAAAAGAGAGGCACAAGCATTTTTAGTCTGTATGCAGACACCATCAGTTCTGTCCTTATCTTAAGTCTATCAGAGAAATTGATTCAATATTTTTCTCCACAATAGACATTGTTAGCTGTTATTTCTGTCCATAGTATCCCCCCAACCCCATTTATCCCATTCTCTATCTTTTTTCATACTTCTTTTATTTACACCCTCCTTCCTCTCCCTCATCCCCCTTTCTTCCATCTCTTTCCTTTCTTTTGTTTTTTTTTTAAATTAGTGTAAGATAGATTTCTATATCCAATTGAGTGTGTATATTATTCCCTCTCTGAGTCATTTCTGATGAAAGTAAGACTCAATCACTCACCCTCATCTTTCCTCTTTTCTGCTTGACTGCTAAAACTTTTTTTGCCTCTTTTATGAAAAATAACTTCCTCCATTTTACCTCTCCTTTCCCTTTTCCCCCAACTAACACCATATTTTTAATATATCATACCTCCAAATTTTCCTCCCTCATAAGTCTTTTCTATATGTACTCCTTTTAACTGCCCTAATAAATGAGAACATTCAAATGAATTTTCAGTATCATCATTCCATGTAGGAATATAAACAGTTCAACACCATCAAGTATTTCATGATTTTCCCTTCCCCATCTACCTCTCTATGCTTCACTGTGTCCTGTATCTTCAGATCAAACTATCTGTTCAGCTCTGCTCTTTTTATCCAAAAAGTTTGAAAATCTATTTCACTGAAAGTTCATCTTTTGCCCTGAAAGAATACATTCAGCTTTGCTGGGGATTTGATTCTTAGCTGTAATTCAAACTCTTCTGCCTTCCAGAATATCATATTCCAAGTCCTGTGAGCCCTTAATGTAAAAGTGGTAAATCTTGTGTTATCTTGACTATAACTCCCCAATATTTGAATTAATTCTTTCTGGCTGCCTATAATATTTTTCTTTCTGACTTGGGATTTTTGGAATTTGGCTATGCTATTCTTGACACTTTTAATTTTAGGATCTCTTCCAGGAGATGATAGGTTGATTCTTTCAATTTTTATTTTACCCTCTTCTTCTAGGATATCAGGGAAGTTTTCCTATAGAATTTCCTAAAAAGTGAAATCTAGGCCTTCAGGTAGTGCAATAATTTTTAAATTGTCTTTCTGGGATCTGTTTTCCAGGACAGTTTTTCACATTTTGTGCTTGTTTTTATTCTTTTGGTTTTATTTTATTTTTTTCCTGCATTCACAAAAGTCGGCAACTTCCCTTAGCTCCAGTCTACATTTGAAGAAATTATTTTCTTCAGAGAGCTTTTTTTCCTCTCCTTTCCCAATGTGGCCAATTCTGCTTTGTAAGGCATTCTTCTCCTCGTTGACCTTTTGAAATGGTTTTCCATTTGATCTATATTGGTTTTTAAGATGTTGTTTTCTTCAGTGTTTTGTGATATCTCCTTGTCCAAGTTGTTGACTAGATTTTCACGATTTTCTTACATCACTCTCATTTCTCCTGCCAATTTCTCTTCTACCATTCTTCATGATATTCAGAATTGTTTTTGAGTTCCTACATAACCCGAGATCAATTAATGTTTTTCTTGGAGGCTTTGTATTCAGAAGCTTTTACTTTGCTATGCACTGATTGTGTATTCTGATCCTCCATAAAATGACTATGGTCAGATAGCTTTTCTTCTGTTATTTGCTCATTTCCCCAGCCTGACTTGGTTAAGGTGGAACTCTGTTTCCAGGGTGGAGGATACATTGTTTCAAACTTCTGAGGGCTTTTGTAGCTGTTTTCAGGGACACCCCCTACCCCAGGGTTCTGCAAGTTCTTACTTTCTCTAAGGTGCGAGGCTATGCCTGCTCTCCTAGCCTGTGCTCTGGTCAGTGGACCACAGGCACTCCCCTGTGCCCTGAAACTATGAGAAATGGCCTAGCTCCACTGCAGGCAGTGAGCGTTATTGTACTTCTGTTTGTCCTACAGGGACTGGGGTCCAAGGTTGTGACCCAGATCTGAGTTTGGGTGAAATAACAGAATCTTGCCTCAGGGACAGCAAAGAGACCTCTGCAATCTTCCCTGATCCCCTTGCTGTCAGTGGGTTGAACTCTCTGGAAGCCGTTGCCCAGTGACTCCCTGCCAGATGGCTCCAGGTCTCTGGGGCCTGGTCTGTACCGAGGCCACTCTTACTGTGGTGGAGCACAGTTTTCCTGTTGAATTTTGAAATTGTCCTTAGTAATCCCTGAACTGAGGTCTGAAAACCACTACTGCTGCCAAGGAGCCAGGTGGTCCCAGGTACCCAGGTGCACCAAAGTCTGTTCCTGGATAACTGGAGCTGGTTTGCTCCATCATAACTGGGCTGTGATGCAAGACCTTTCTAGACCTGATAAAACAGAGCCTTCCTAAGGATCTTCCAAGTTTCCTTGGGCTATAAAATTATTTCACTCAGTTATTTTTGTGGGTTCTGCCACTCTGGAATTTGGTGAGAGACATTATTTAAAAGTATTGGAGTGGTTTGAGGGAGAGCCCAAATGAGTCTCTGCCTTACTCCACCATCTTGGCTCTGCCCTCTTTTAATCTCTGTGGTGTTTTAGTACAGGACTTTTTAATTCTTTCATACTGCCATATATTTTGAGTTAGCAGAATCAGAATTAGTAAGATATTTAGAAAAGAAATACAAGCAGAGAAATACTTGTAGTTGCATCTGCTACTTTAAAAAATAGTTTTACATGGGTGGCTAGGTTGCGCAGTGGATAGATCACTGGCCTTCGTGTCAGGAGTACTTGAGTTCAAATCTGACCTCAGACACTTAATAATTACCTGGCTGTGTGGCCTTGGGTAAGCCACTTAACCCCATTGCCTTGCAAAAAAAATAGTTTTACAATGTGGTAAAATTTACACATTACAAAATGAAGTACTTGGTGGCAGCTAAGTTTGCACAGTGGATAGAATATCAAGTCTGAAGTTAGGGGGACCAGATTTCCTATCCAGCTTCACACATTTAATGGTTATTTAGCTGTGTCATCTTGGACAAGTCACTAAATCCCTTTGCCTTGCAAAGACAAAAACAAAATGAAACAATTATTAATTATCTAGTTACTGAATATTTTATATATCACTTGGCACAAATGATTATGATTAATCACAATTATGAATATTTATGGTACAGGACTAGCGGCATCAGATATTTTAATTGATGACATTTTAATTATTGAAGTTAATTTACAGAGTTAACATCTTAGTTTATTTATAGAATGTTAGAGTGTTGGGACATCACAAAAATCATCTCTATGTATCTGGAGAAAAATAAGCAACAGTGAAGTCAAATTAAAACTGGAGGTCACAAAAACTAGTTAGAGTGAACTAGTGAGTCATAAATAATTGATTCCAAGAAGTTAGAAATGAAAAAAAGTAAATTTATTGAATATCATCATCTTTAAAAACTTTAAAAGTCTCAAAATTATAGAGGTAGAAGGGAGCTCATAGACAAACAAAAAGAATACCTTCATTTTATGCATTAGGAGTCTGAGGTCAAGAGAGATTAAGGGACATGTCCAATATCACACAGGTTGTCAAAGACAGAGCTGGAATTGAATCCCATGTCCTGTGTCTGCCAAGCTACTCTTTCTACCATTATTTTCCTTAAACAATGTGAAACCATTGTCACAATAAGAAGTTGTGAACAGTCAAATAAAACTAAATCATAAAACATTTAACTCTTCCTTCCATAGTAAAAAAAAAAAGCATTGCAACCAAGTTAATGTGCCTTTAGAAAGTAAGTTCACTTGAAAAGTAGTACAGCAGTGGATCTGCAAGACTACAACCCATATTATCCCATGAAGCAGTAGAAAGCAAATACAGTTGAAAAAAACAGAACAAATAACCAATCCTCAAGGTAATTGAAATGAGAACTAGCTAAGTGTTTCTATATAAGTGACATTTGTAGTTGATAGTAGAAACATTATCTTGCCATGGCAAGCCACTTAACCCCATCTGCCTTGCAACATATGCCATGGCATATGTTGTCTCAAGAAGGCCCTGGTACCAAGGTTATATTAGGTAAATATGATCAATTTAAATTGTATCATATAAGATGATAAGTATATAAGGAATGTTCAATAATTTCTAAAGATCATAAAGAAGACATAAAAATATATGGAAAATGGATCATATATACTGATATTTCTGTGGAAATCTAGTCTCCTTTACTACAATAATGAGACTATAATGACAATGTAATTACAGTCTAGCACCTAATGACTATAATAGAATGGAGGGCAAACTTCAGAAAGACAATGTGGTAAAAAACACCATTACTGACCAAATTCATGGGAATTAAATCTGAGTAATCCTTGTACTAAATATTTTCTAGCCACTTGGGTAAGGATATTTTCTCATATCAATACCATGGGGTCTTATAATTCTTTATATTTTTTATAATTTTCAAATTTGGTTGTTTTATAGATATTCTTCTTTTCACTTAAACTATTGTAGTTATTCTTTTTGTTTATAATTTTAGCTCTTCTTGGTTCACTCTATATCAGTTCTTGTAAAACTTTTTTAATTAATTAATTTTTTATCTATATGCACAAGTATATTTTTATGTTACAAAATTCCTTCTACCCTCCCCTTCCCAGACCCCTCCACTCAGCATCGAACAGTCAGATTAGCATTGTACATACTTATTTATGATAAACATGTTTACAGATTAGTCATTTTTGGTATGAGGAATTAAAATTAAAGGAAAAGGATACATAAAATATAATATTTTTAATATGTTCATCAGATTCAGAAAGGTTTTTTTCTCTTCTGTGTTTTCTTCCTGTGGATTGTCATGGCATTGCTTTTAACCAGTCTAATATGGTTGTCTTAGCTCTCTGAACTTGGAAGAGGAGCTCCTTCTATCAAGGTTGATCATCTCACAAAGTTGTTTTTAATGGGTACATTATTCTCTTAGGGTTATATAAAGCTTTTGATGGCCTCTGTATTCATAATATTCACTATTTCTTTCAGCACAGCAATATTCTATTACATTCTTATATTGTAAAAAAAATTAATCATTAACTATTTAGGGGACATCTATTTTATTTTCAGTACCTAACTACCACAAAAGGAGATAATTATTTTGTCAATATGGGGTTTTCTTCTTATCATTGACCTCTCAAGGGAGTAAGCAGATTTTGTGGGCCAAACACCATAAACATTATAATCACTTTAATTATGTAATTACAAATTATTTTTCAAAATACTTGTATGCTCCTGACTCATATAATTGCATACTGGCTGCATCATCTTGTCCAGGTAGGAAGTAAAACTTTTTGATTGGGACAAGAAAGAGCTATCCCACCACTGGCCACTTGGACAACATAGCTCCTTTCTCCTCTCTCTTCAGTCCTATCCATCCATCCACATAGGTTATCACATCCTTACCTGTTGGTGCTCTGCCCAAAGAAAAGTAAATTGCAAATTTTTATTGCCTAGACATGTAAGATATCTTTGGCTTTACAGGCCTTAATCACTCTGGTTCTCATCAGATTGGCTAACAATAAGATCCAGACCAAACTTCATTTAGTAATTGTCTGGATCCTGATTGACTAAGAGTGAACGTAAATAACAATTGTTTCTATTTTGGCCAGAAACCCAGATTGATTGAGTTTTCTTAGATTAGGTCAAAGAGACAATCTGTGCCTCATTTCTTTCTTTTCTAGCCTTAATCACTGAATGGGTATTGCATCAGTGAAACTGCAACTTGTTTAAAAGCCAAGGTCTTCCAATGAATCCAGGATCATTCCAAATCATACTAATCCATATCTGATTACTGGACCCAAGTAACTACAAAAGAGAAAGTAGTAACTTTGCACAGTCCTCCCTCACTTAAATCCAATTCACTTGTGTGTGGTGACATCATATCCCTGTTGTCTTGGTTCTCTCTAAGAATGAAGGACAAACAACAAACTACAACAACAACAGCAGCCAACAGCATTCCATCATATTTCTAGTACTTTCCTAACTGCCATTCCTTCAGTGTTATTCCCTAAAATCTGGTTCCATTCTAATATAACTTTTTTTTTGCAAGGCAGATGGGGTTAAATGGCTTGCCCAAGGCCACACAGCTAGGTAATTATTAAGTGTCTGAGACCAGATTTGAACCCAGGTACTCCTGACTCCAGGGCCGGTGCTTTATCCACTACGCCACCTAGCCGCCCCCTAATATAACTTTCATAGACACTTTTCAGGTTGCATTTTCATTCATACATCAGACTCACTATTAATGGTGGGAGAAGGAAATGTGTCCCTTGTTCCCTTCTACTTAGCTCAGCAACAGACAGAGAATCATATTCTAAATCTCACCATCACACACGTTCCAGTTCCATGTTTGTGAACTCTGAAATTTCTTTGATCATAATCTGTTGTAATTTCTTTTCTATCTCTGTTTTGCAACTCCTCATTTTGACCTCAAATCTCTTCAGCCCTCAGCCCTTTCTCAAATTATTGTTTCTATATTTTATATGGGCAAATTTAAAGAATTCACCCCAAAAGTGAACTTTTTGTTTCCAACCTGTTGCGGAGTATTGGTCTGATCAGACACACTTGAACACAGTACAACTTGAGTCTAACATAGTAATGCCATTTTGTTATTCTTTAAGAATGAAAGATAACAACCAATAAACTCCTGTAATTGCTATTTGTTCCTCTGTTGTCCATTTTGACTCCTTATTGAACCAATTCAACACTACACCATTATTTTCTCTAGAATTCTTTGTCCTCTTCCCTTTCTTCCAACTTGTCCTGACCAGTCTCAAACTTTATTAGTTTGCTTTAGTTGTATCTACTTTTTTTGTGCCTATTCTTATGCCATAGGAAAAAAAAACTAAAAATTCATGAATTCATGTTGTCTGAGTCCTCTATGAATTTGTTACATGATTTCAACTGATCCCTCATTGCCAAAGACAATATTTTTATAATTACCTAATAAATTCATTTCACTTTTTTACATCTTTTTTTCTCTCTCTTTAAATTTCTTTGCCCTTTAAGCTGAGCAATTTTCTCATATTTCACAGGAAATATTAAGCCCATTCCTTAAGAGAGCCCCCATTATGTTCCTCATCTCACATTACTCATATGCCTTTCACTAATACCACTTCCTTCACCCCTAAATCAGATGAATAGGTGACTCTTTTTATTGTCAAGACAGCTTGCTCCACAAGGCATATGCCATCCCATTTCCACTTATGTTCTCTAGTAGACTATTTTGTATTTTCTCACTAATATCCAGTATTGCTCTGTCTCCTGGATATTTCCCTTCTGTGTATAAATATGTCCATGTCTTCCACTTAATAAAACCTCACTTGATTTGTTAATTCTCGAGGCATTTTACTGTCTTACCTCTGCATTATTATTTTCTTCACTCTCTTAAACCATCCATAGTCTGTTGCCAATCCCATCAGCCAAACAGGTTATCTCAATTATCAATAATCTCTAAATTGAAAAATCCATTCAATTTTTCTCATAGCTTTGAAAGATGTATAATCTGTTTCTAATTTTTAAAAATTTTATGAGCCTTCTAATTGATGTCTTTAACTGGAATTTTTTTGTGAAATAAGTTGTAAGATATTATTCTAAGCTGAATTTCTGACAGATGCTTTCCAGCTTTCCCAGTAGTTCTTATCAAAATACAAATAAGAATAATTAATAATAATGTAAATAATGAAAAAACAGCATGCCAAAATTTATATAGTCATCCCAGATGTTTGAGATGTTGTTTAATCACAATCATTTTTTCAAATAATTATTAATATATTTATTTGTACTTCGACACACTCATTATTCACTATTTCACCCTAAAGTTTCCATTTGGGCCTGGTTTTTTTTTGTGATCCTGAAACATTTTTTTGCGTTATAATGTTTAAAGGATATATTTATTATTTCTCTAGTTTTATATTTATTTATAATATTGCTATTCCCAAATATGTGAAAAGACTTTAAGTCCTTTGAGATACTGAGAAATATTTATGGTATTTTCATTTCTATTTACATCATAATTATTTTACCTCTTTTCACCATCAATTTAATTACAATATAATTTCTCTTTTATTTATCTTTCCAAATTGCTTTCAAAAAGTTATACAGCTCAGAAGTCCACCAACAAACAATATTTCCAACTTCCCCAAATCCCTTCAACATTAACTATTCCCTTCTTTTGTTATTTTTTTCAATTTTTCAGATTGTGATAAAAAAATTCAGGAGACTTTCACTTCTAATTTCTCTTATTATTAGTTATTTAGAGTTTCATTTATGTAATGGTTATTAGTTTATAGTTCTTCTTTTGAGAACCAATGCTTATATCCTTTCAGTACATAAATACTGGTAAACTGGTTCTTGGCTTTATATAGTTATACAAGTGATATATGCTTATATGCATATATGCATGTATGTATATTTACTTAAATAAATTATATGCATATAAATCCACTCATATATATATATATATATATGTATATACACATGCACATAGACATATGCACTTATATCTCCATTTAGATATCTATTAATATGTGCACATATTCCTTATGGAATTGTTTATTTACTTTATAAATATATATTTAACGTATGAAAGGGTAGGTGTTTTTGTAGGTGTGTACAAAAGTTACAGTTACATAGATGAGAATAAGCTTATATGTATTAATTATTTTATCTATTTTGGAAAATATCAGAGAATTTTGTTGCAGGGTTGCTTTTTTCAACTTCTTATCTAGAGGAATTATTGAATTTATATGAATTATAGTATAATGCAATTATTTTTTTCTTCTGTATTTATCTATAGTCCATGTTTAGTTAATAATCAATCCCCTACCAATATCTCTGAAAATAAACTCATACATACATTTATAATATACTTTTTAATGGAAAACATTATGTTGATTTAAGCCAAATCAATGGCAAATTATTTTTCAGCTTTCAGTTTTTAATTTAATAGGAATAGCTTCTTCTACTTTGTTTCTTCATTTATTAAAGTTAGTTTATTGGCTTCCAATGTTTTTGATATTCCCTTGTCTAATATTTTCCAACAATGTATTTTTCTATATTTTAGGAAAATCAGATGGTATGAAAATTCAAGATATAATTTGGGGCCTGGTAATGTTATTTACCTTTCCATCCATATATTTTTTTAAATTTCCTTCAAAATATTAGATAGTTTATTTTTCCAATTTATTACTCAATGGTAATTTGAATGTCATCACTTAAAAATCTATATTATTATAGAACAACCATTTGATATATGTTATCACAACCTAGCCATGACTATTAAATAATATTTAAGTTGTATAACAATTTCTAATGTCTTTTTAAAATAATATTTTATTTTCACAAATTACATATAAAGACAATTAAACATTCACGTTTTAAAGATTTAAAGTTTCAAATTCTTTTCCTATCTCCCTACCTTTTCCTTTTCCTGTGAAAAATAAAGCAATCTGATATATTTGATACGTGTGAAATTATGTAAAATATTTCCATAATTGTAATTTAGTAATTTGTGAAAATAAAGAAAAGGAAAAAAAAGAAAAGAAAGAAAAATAAAGAAATAGAGAGAGAGAGAAAGAAAGAGAAAGAGGAAAAGAGAAAGGAAGAAGGAGGGAGGGAGAGAGAGAGAGAGAGAGAGAGAGAGAGAGAGAGAGAGAGAGAGAGAGAGGAGTGAAACAGAAAGACAAAGAAAGAGAAGAAAAGATGAAAGAGAAAAAAGATAAAGAAAAGAAACAAAAGATTATGCATGCTAAATAGCATGCTTCAGTCTGTATTCAGTTGCCAGTTGCCATTAGTTCTCCTTTGGGACTTTCTTGAATTATTGCATTACTGAGAATATTTAAGCCATTCACAGTTGTTCATCACACAATATTGCTGTTACTATGTACAATTATCTTTTGGTTCTATTCACTTTATTCTTCAATATTTAGACAAGGCTTTCTAGGAATCTCTGAAATAATCCTACTAGTCATCTTTATTAAAACAGTAATATTCCATTACACTCATATGGCACATGTTCAGTCATCCCCCAAATGATGCTCATTGTTTTTTAAGGATCAAATTCTAATTGAATTTATATACATATTTTGTTTTTCTTGGTAAATGGATCCCAAGATTTTTTTTTTAATTTTGTATTTATTAGGAATGATACGTGCTCTTCCAGTATGTTCTACTGGATTTGATAATATTATTAAAAATGTGATAATTTTTGAAGTTTTTTATTGTTCTAGCAAATTTGCTAATGCTATTCATTGCCTTTATGTTTGCTAGTTAAGAATATGCTAAACCACAATAACATCAGTAAGGAGTATTTCCTGCACTATAGCTTTCTTTGTGCCTTTATTTTCTTTCTTTTGTTTAAGTACTTTGATCAGCTCTTCTAAAATGCATAAAAAGTTAGTGAGATGAGTGGACATTTTTGCATTCCTCCTGTTTTTAATATGAAAGGGTCATCAATTCATTTGACATTCTTTTACTTGTGAATTTTTAAATATTTATTAATTGTCTTTTTGTACAAATAATGTTTTTATACATTAATAACATATTCTTGTTTAAGAGTAAACAGAATACCCCCTCCCCCCCACAATATATAGACTTGCTTGAGCAATAAAGTAAAAGGGAGAGAAAAAAATTAAAATGAAAAAAAATAGTAATAATTGTAGGTATGGCCAAGTGGCGCAATGGACAGAGCCCCAGCCCTGGAGCCAGGAGCGCCTGAGCCATATCCAGCCCCATACACCCAACAATCACCCAGCTGTGTTACATGCTAGCCACCCCAACCCCAATGCCCTGCAAAAACCAAAAAATGGAAAAAAAGACCCAGACAGATCCCTGGTCCTGGGGCCAAGAGGCCCCGAGGCCCCCTACCACCCCTTAGGCCCAGCATCCATCTGGCCCTTTGGTTCTGGACAGGCCATCCAAACCCAGCCCCTTGCTAGAAGTAAAAAGGAAAATGTGTTATATCTGACCACTCTCCCCCATGGTCCATCCTCTCCTCCATCACTCACATCCCCACCCCTTCCCCCCTGTCCCTCCCCCTTTTCTTCTTACTCCAGATGTCTATACCCCATTGAGTATATATGCTGTTTCCTCTGCTAGCCACCTCCGATGAGAGCGAAGATTCCCTCATTCCCCCTTGCCTTCCCCCCTTCTATATCATTGCGATAGCTCATTGTAAGAAAGAAAAAACTTATTATATGAGATATCTTGGCCTATTCCCCCCTCTCCGTTTTCTTTCTCCCATCACATTTCCCTTTTTTCTATTGACTCCATTTTTACACCATATTTTATCTTCAAATTTATCTTTCTTCTGTGCTTCAACTATAAAAGTTCGCTCTACCTGCTCTATTAACTGAGAAGTTTCATATGAGTATTGTCATTGTCATTTTTCTATGCAGGAATATATGCAAGTCATCATCATTAAGTCCCTCATATTTTTCCCTTCTCCTCCAATCTCCACGCTCACCTGAGTCTTATATCTGAAGATGAAACCTTCTATTCAGCTCTGGCCATTCCAGCAGGAACATTTGAAATTCCCCTGGTTCACTGAAAGTCCATCTTTTTCCCTGGAAGAGGACATTCAGCCTTGCTGGGTAGTTCATTCTTGGCTGCATTCTAAGCTCTTATGCCTTCCGGTATATTGTATTCCAAGCCCTACGAGCTTCCAATGTAGTTGCTGCTAAGTCCTGTGTGATCCTGACTGCAGCTCTACGATATTTGAACTGAGTCCTGGCTGCTTGGAATATTTTCTCTTTGACTTGGGAGTTCTTAAACTTCACTATAATCTTCCTAGGGGATGTTTTTTTGGGATCTCTTTCTAGGGGAATTGGTGGATTCTCTCCATTTCTATTTTGCCCTCTGCTTTTCCTGTAGTAATTCTTTGAAAATGATGCCAAGTCTCTTTTTCTTATCATGACTTTCATGTATTCCAATAAATTTTAAATTATCTTTCCTAAGCCTATTTTCCATATCAGTTCTTTTTTCAATGAGATGTTTCACATTTTCTTCTAATTTTTCATTTTTTTTTTTTGGTTTTGAAGTAATGAATCCTGGTTTCTCGTAAATTCATCAATCTCCCTGACTTCCATTCTTTATCTGAAGGATTTGTTCTCCTCAGAGAGTTTTCTTATCTCTTTTTCCATCTGGCCAATTTTGCTTTTTAAAGCATTCTTCTCCTCAATAACTTTTTTGAACTGATTTATCCATTTGACCTAAGCTTGTTTTTAGCATGCTATTTTCTTCAGCATGTTTTTGGAATTCCTTGAGTAGGCTGCTGACTTCATTTTCATGTTTTTCCTGCATCTCTCTCCTCTCTTTTCTCAGTTTTTCTTCCAACTCTATCATTTGATTTTCAAAGTCTTTTTTAAGCTCTGTCATAGCCTGAGCCCAATTTCTGTTTTTCTTGGAGTCTTTAGATGTAGGAGCTTGTGCTTCCTCATCTTCAGACTGAGTATTTCTATTCTTTTTGGGCTCATATGCAAAATATTTCTCAATGGTCTTCCTCTTATTTTTCTGCTTGCTCATTTTCCCAGCCTGAGCCTGGTTTTGGGGTGCTTCCTGAACTTTTGGGACACTCCCACAAGGATCTCAGTGTGTGAGGCTCTGTCCTCCCTCCTGGTCTGTGAATGACCATATGCACCCCCCTCTGCCACGGGGCTGAGGTGGAGGGGGCCCCTGCTGTTCTGTGCGGGGGGGGGGGGTCTAGACTGTGATCAGGATCTGAATGTGATCAGGATCTGCCCTGTTCCAGGGGCAGAGGACAGAGCTCAGCAGTCTGTCTCTTCACTCCCCTCCCTATGTTCAATGGGCTCATGCCCTGGGGGCTCCTGCTTACCAGCTCCTCCTGCTTCTGTTCCTGGATCTAGGCTGCCAAAAGACCAGGTAGCTGGCTGTGTGCTCTGTGGGCTGGGTCTCAAGTGCTTGCTCTTGCAGAAGTCCCTTGCTGTTCCCCCACTTTGTGCCTGGTGCTCCCCAGGGTACAGCTCAGGGCTCCCAGCACCCTGGGGCTGCCTCCAGGAGGCTGAAGTTCTTTCACTCTGGTGGACCACCCCTCTGGTGGGCTGCCCCTCCAACCCGGGGGACCAGAGCCTTTCTGCTCTTTTCCAGGTCACCTTCAGTAGGAGAACTGCCGCACTGGGTCTCTCTGTGGGTTCTCTCTCAAAAGTTTAGTTAGAGTCCTTAGCTTATAAATTTTATGAGAGAGCTTCTAAGAGACATGGCTCTGTCCCCTACTTGTGAATTTTGATAGATACTTTTTTGTGATATTAAAAAGTCCTTCTAGACACATTTGAGGGGTTTTAAGATTGCAGTTTGTCAAAAATATTTTCTGTAACTATTGATAATAATTTAACTGATTTGCACACATTATCTCATTTTATTTTCACAACAACCCTGAAAGATAGGTAATAGTAATACCCCCATTCAATATATGAGGAAACTGAGGCAAACATAAGCTGGCTTATCCAGGATCCAACAGTTAGTACATATATATTATATATATATATATATATATATATATATATATATATATATAATATATATATATATTTGTGTGTGTATACATGCATATGTATATAATATATACTCAAATTTTCCTGAGTATAAGTCAACATAATACCTACTCTATCACCTAAGCATGTGACTTTTGTATATTTTTATTTTATGTTTGTTAATTAACTACACTGAAGAATCTTTGCATCCATTGTACATATTCAATTTGCTTATGAAGAATGAGCGCTTGAATCAGAGAATATTCTGACAGTTTCTTATTTAAAATTTTTGAATCAATATGCATTGATGGTATTGGTCTATAATTCTCCCTCTATGCTTTATACTTAGCAGTTTAGGTGTAAGGATGCTATTTTCCTCCTAAAAAAGAATCTGGTAAAATCCTTTCCTTTTAAGTTTTGAGGTTTTTTTTTTTTTTTGTAGTACTGCTAATAACTGTTAAAACTAACATTGACTTCCCCTGTGACTCCATTAAGTTCAAGAACTTCCATCTACACCTTTAAATAGAGTTCTATCTTTTTTTTCCTGAATTCAAAATATTTATGACCTCTATTTGCTCTTCCATTAATTTAAGTATTTTATATTTTTGAAGATTTTCCTCTTTTTGTTTTGTGTTTTCAGAATTGTTAGCATAAATCTTTGTATAATAGGTTCTGTTCTTTTTATTTCTTTGGTTTTTTGGGGTGATTTTTCATTGTTGTTGTTCTATGTTAATAAGTTTTCCTTTTAAAAATCATATTAGCTAAAGTTTTGTAAGTATATTTAGCCTTTTAAGATAATCAGCTTTTAATTTTTTTATCATTTCCATAGTTTGTAGTTTACAGATTACCTATTTATAATCCAACTTTCAATATTTCCTCTTTTGTGCTAATTTTAGTTTTATTTGTATCCTTTGTAATTATTTAGATGTTAATTCAGTTAGTAAAGCCTGACTTTTTTATTTTATTAATGTATACTTAAAAGATATTCCTTTTCATTTTGAGGACTATTTAAGTTGTATCAAAGAAAATTAAGTATGCTGCTTCCTTATTGTCATTTTCTATAACATAATTATTAATTGTGTTAATGATTTGTTCTGAATTTAACCATTTAAGATTTTGTGGGGGGGGGGTTTCTATTGATATCTTTGTCCTTTTTTGTGTGTTTTGAAAAATAATTTCTAATTTTATTGAATCAGAATTTGAAAAGCATATGTTTGCTACTTCTGTATTTTTATATTTATTTCCAGTATCCTTGTTCTATGCTATATTTTTGTGTGTAAAAACTCCATTTAATATTGAGAAATACATGAGAAATATATGTATTCTTTAGCCAACTCCTTTTGAAAATATCCTGTTTGGGTTTTGTTTGTTTGTTTTTAGCTCTAATATGTCCAACAATTTGTTTCTATGTTATGCCTTTTTATCTTTTTTTTAACTTTATCTAAAGAAAGAGGACATTTTTTCCTCTCACTAATGTATTGTTTTGAATAAATTCTCATAGTTCAATAATTTTATTCTTTGATTGTTGATTCATCCCTATTTAATCGTATTTTGAAATTTTAGTATTCCCAGTGGAATAAAAGTTTCTATGGTACCTATTTGAGTGTTTTATAAGAGTTTTGTTGTTATTCCATATTTATTTTGCCACTTGAGCCTCTTTCTTTATTTTATCTGACTATTAGTAATACCAACTGCTTAAGTCATAGAAAGGATATTATAGCCCCATGGAAGGAATTTCTATCCTAAGTGAGTATTTTCATTGTCAATTTTTATTCTCTTTCATGATGGTCTCTTTGTTATCGTTATTATCATGTTCCATTGTATATTTGTCTATTGCTCATTATCTTCCTTGGTTTTATATTTTTCATTTCACATTTTTCTTTTCTAAAGTTTCTGGAAATTTGGAAATTACAGAGGTGAAACACATATACATAAAAACCAATTAAAGGCAAAGTTATTTTTCCCTCCTGAAAATTGATTTGAATATTATATGAGATTTTTATGAGTTTTGTAGAACAAACTGCAAAATTTGATGAAAATAAAAAATAGATATCCCTATTAGGAGGAAGTTTAGTTGAAATTACTGTAAGAAACTAGAAAGAAACAATTCAAATATCACTGAGTCAGAGTTAGTAAAACCCAAGATTTAGTAGTTTCCATTTAAAAGAACAGGAGATGTTCAAATATGATCTTCCACAAGGTAAAGGAGCTATGATTACAGCAAAAAAATAGAATATTCACCAAAACTGAGTATAATTCATGTGGGAGGAGGGGTAGAGGGCATGGAATGGATTTTTAATAAAATAGAAGACATTCCAGCATTCCTGATGAAAAACAAAATGCTGAATAGAAACTTTTAAATAGAAGGCAGGAGATTAATTATTAAAAAAAGTAAATTTGAAAGAGAAATAATAATGGACTGTTTACATCCCTATAGAGAAAGAAATATATGTAACTCCTAAAAACTTTGTCATTATTAGAGTAGTTAGCATACCTAGACAATGTAAGTATATCTAAACAAAAATTACTTTTTAAATCTATATTTCTTAAGAATAATCTCCATCTCTGTCTTTGTCTATATCCTTCTCTCTCTCTCTCTCTCTCTCTCTCTCTCTCTTTCCTTCATGGAAGTTGATTGCAATGGAATGAATAAAAAAAAAACATTAAGAGGTGAAAAAAAGGTATGCACTGAGAAAAGGGGAAAGGGAAAGGAATGGGGAAATTATTTTACATAAAGAAGGCATTAAAGGAAGAGCTTTTACAGTGGAGGAGAAAATTAAATTTGGAAAGGCAACACTTGAAATTTACTCTCATCAGAATTGGTTCAAAGAAAAGTATTCATTTGACTCTACAAATCTATTTTACCTGCCCCCCCCACGAAAGAGGAGAAAAAGGAGATAAGAGAAGGGATTGGGTAGAGGGGCATCATTTCTCCCTTTAGTTAACTTATTTATGCTAGAAAAGCATTCATTTTTGCATTTCACAAAGAAGATTTTTTGGCAATGACCAGGAGAATTGGTGAGAATTCAATCATGGCATAGGAAACTTAGAGACATTAATATCATAAAATATTAATATCCTAATAAAAAATCTTTTATCAGTCATTTTAAAAATTGCAATTTATTTTGTGATGCATTCTTAATAAAATATTGAATCATTTTCTTCATATTTTAACTGTCTTCCATTATATAAAAGCAACTTTCAGTTTGATATTAGTGCTTGTCTGTATAAAAAAAATAAAAAACACTTGTCAGTACTTTCTTTGATCATGAAAGATCTTAGTTCCTAATTGACCCCACAATTTATAGATATTTTCTAATGCTGTGTTATTTCATGTAGTTAAGAGTTTTAGATTTGTCTCTCATCAAAGTGAAGTTTGCTTCCCAATTACCAAATGTTTTTATCACACTAATTTTCATTTTTGATTCAGTTAAATCAAATACTGCTTTATAATGAGCAATATTAACAGTTAAAAATCTTAATTTTCTTTTTTTTTGTTTGTTTTTTTTAGGTTTTTTGTAAGGCAAATGGGGTTAAGTGGCTTGCCCAAGGCTACACAGGTAGGTAATTATTAAGTGTCTGAGACCAGATTTGAACCCAGGTACTCCTCCAGGGCTGGTGCTTTATCCACTGTGCCACCTAGCCACCCCCAAAATCTTAATTTTCAAAAGGGTCATTAACACCAGGATTTTAAATTGTTGAATGCACTGTGATAGTGGAACTATAATTGTTGGAATATAATTGTGAACATCACACTGATTTAAATAAATGTAAATTAAACAATGGTGGCTTTTGACAGTACACATATATAAATTAATTATTATTTAGGTCTATATTTCTTTTTTGTTGTTGTTTTTGTTTTTGCTAGGCAGTGGAGTTAAATGGCTTGCCCAGGTCACACAACTAGGTGATTAATGCGTATCTGATGTCACATTTGAACTCAGGTCCTCCTGACTCTAGGACTAGTGTTCTATCCACTGTGCCACCTAGCTGCCCCAGGCCTATATTTCTTTACAAGGATCTCTGTCACTGTCTCTGTCTCTGTCTCTTTCTCTCTCTCTCTCTCCCCCCTCTCTCATTTTTGGTATTGAATTCCTTTGCACTTTGGAACATATACCATTCTGTGGTTTTTGATAGTATCTTGTTTTATTCAAATTTCATTTTGTTTATATTTGCTTCTCTTTTCCCACAGTTATTTGGTTATCTGTGTATAGGTTGTTTTTACTGATAAAATATAAGCTCCTTCAGTTTAGGGAATGTTTGATATTTTTCTTAGTACCCAGTAAAATGAATAGCTCTGCTTTATTATGTACTTAAAACTATCATTAAATGAATAGCAGTTGTAAATTAATTGTTAGTTCATTATTATAACATTAATTTGTTTCCAATATGTTTCAGTTTATATGTAAGGTACAGCCGTTGCTACAGCAAGAAATAAAGTGACTGAGACAGGACATTTCAGAAACTCAATAATACTCCACTCCACTTCACATTTTCTAATTTCACAGGTTTTTTGTTTTTTTGGTAAATGCAGGGTTAACATAGTTTTAAGACCTTTTAGGTCTAATGTTTTAAAACTTCACTAAAATTCTGTGATACACTCTATATCTTCAAAAGTACTATATTTTCAATATGTATATTCTAAATAATAAATATGGAAAATAAAATAAGCATATTAAGATATATTACAAAAATAATTTTGGTACAATTTATCAAAATTCAGATTTCAAGAAATAAAAAAAGAGTTAGTATGAAGAAAGTTTGAACTATCATTTGTGGACCTAGAATAAATGTGGAGTGGTTGGATTCACAGTATTTAAATGATTTTTTTTCCACTCAGACAACCTAATTATTAGTTTCTGAACGAGCAATTAAAATGCCAGGGAAGCTTATGCAATCAGTCATTAAAATGCATAAAAATGTCACTTTTCAACCTAATGTTTTCCATAATACAGATGTAATCTAAGTTAAAAGGATAGTGAATGAGAACTTAGACTTTATTAGAAAGTATTATCCAAAAGTAAGAAAAGACATGGAGGACAACTTCTGGATCACTGCATATTAGAAAGATAGGAAAAAAGACAAAAATAAGAAGATACTTATATTCACATAAGTGAACTGTTAGAAGATGATAATTTTGATGGATGGGATACCTCTACAATTTACCCCCTAATCACCAGGAAAATGAAGCTTTGTCTTTATGTTTTTGGTTTTATTTTTTGTTTCAATTAAAAAAAACACAAAGAATGTTTAATTACATAGCAGCAAAGACTTAGCAAGAAGACAATAAAACATCTTAAGTAAAAGGAGAGAGAGAGAGAGAGAGAGAGAGAGAGAGAGAGAGAGAGAGAGAGAGAGAGAACGAGAGAGAGACTAGTTTCCAGTAGTAATTCTAGAGGAATCTAGGTCAGGGATTTAATGAAAAGTTCACTGAAGTGAGATATATGTTATTTTTAGTAATAGATCATGGAATTGGAAGAAACCTCATAAATGATCAGAAGATTGGAGGGGTTCTTTATTTATGATAAAAGTAAAGGAATTCAGAAAGATTTCTAAGATCACACACAAAAACTAAGGGAATAAATTTCTTAAGATCACATTGCAAAGTTGTATCTAAAACCAGGAATCTTAATTCTGATGACAATGATTACTTCACAATCTGGATCCCTCTTACCTTTTCTTTCTTCTTTTACTTAATGTTCCTTTATTTATGAAGACAAATAAATTTTTGTTTTTATTTCTAGTACACTCTTGTCTTCCTTCTCAGGCTTTTGTAATGACTGCTCCTAAGCCTTAAATGTTTATTTTTACCTCTCATAATGCTTTATTTCATTCAAAACTTTTCAAGTGATGTCCTTCCTTGAAACTCTGTAGATTACCCCAAAATATTTACATAGTATTATATTTATATATTACAGAACTTCCTAGAAGAGATCTCTGTCACAGCTTTTAAGGTTAAACTTCACTAAGACTTTTGGGACAATCTGTTATTCTGTATTAAATGATAACACACATTTTTCTTTTCCTTTTTGTTTTTCTTTTTTGGATTATTTTGCAAGGCAATGGTGTTGTTACTTTCCCAAAGTCACACAGCTAGGTAATTATTAAGTATCTGAGGCTGGATTTAAACTCAGGTCCACCTGACTCCATGACTGGTGCTCTATCTACTGTGCCAACTAGCCATCCCCCCCATTTTTCTTTCCTTATAAAATATACTATCCTTTAAAAAAGGAGCTGTTTCTTCTAAGTCTTTGTGTCCTCTCTAGTTAATGCAATGCTGAGAATAAAATGTACTTAATCAATACTTCTTAATTTTTCACAGGATTTAGACATAAAGGGCGACACCATAGATAAATTAACAGACCAAAAATACTCTATTTAACAGATCTATGGATAGGGGATACATTTATGACTAAACAAGAATTAGAGTGCATTATAAACTTCAAAATGAATGATTTTGACTTCATTAAATTAAAAAGTCTTTGCACTGTTAAAATCAATGCCAAAATTAGAAGGAAAGCAGGAAGCTGGGAAACAAGCTTCACAAGTAGGAGTTCTGATAAAGGTGTCATTTCTAAAACATATAGAGTATTGCATCAAATTTATAAGGTTACATGTCATTCCCCAATTAATTAATGGTCGAAAGATATGAATAGACAGTTTACAACTGAAAAAAAAGCTCCAAATAATTATTGATTAGAGAAATACAAATTAAAACAACAATGGAGTAGTGTCTCACACTTATCAGATTGACCAAGATGAGAAAAAAAGTGAAAATGATCAGTACTGGAGAGGTTGTGGGGAGGATTGGGACACTGATGCGTTGCTGGTGGAGTTGTATATGGATCCAATCATTCTAGAAAGCAATAGGGAACTATGCCCAAAGAGCAATAAAAATGTTCATTTCCTTTAACCTAGCAATCCCAAATCCAGTTCCATAAATCATTAAAAATGGGAAAAGTCCCACAGGTTCCAAAATATTCAGAGCAGTTCTTTTTGTAGTGGTAAAGAATTGAAAATTGAAAGGATGTTCATTAATGGGGGATTGGCTAAAAAAACATTATGGTACACGTATACTATGGAATATTATTGTGCTATAAATAATCATAAGTGGTTGTACTAATGGATTAAAGGATCTGATGCTGAATGAAGGGAGCAGAAGCAAGGGAAAAATGTACACCATGACAACAACTTTGTGAGATGGTCTGCCTTGATGGAAACAGCTCCTCTCAGCAATTCATAGTTAGGAAAACCATAATGGACTCACTATGGACAATGTTATCCCCATCCAAAGGCAAAAAAGCAAAACAACAAAACAAAACAAAAAGAATGAAAAACCAACCCTTCAGAATCTGATGAACACTTTACAAAAATTATCTCTTATGCATATCTTTCCTTTAATTCTAATTACTCATACCACAAATAAGTAATCTGTAAGCATGTTTATCAAAAATATGAATGTACAATGCTAACCTGACTGTTTTCTGCTGAAGGGAGGGGACTGGGAAGGGAGGGTGGAAGGAAATTCTATAACTTAAAAATATACATATGCATATTACAGAATAAATAAATTAATAAATGAATAAATAAATGCTTGCTATTTGCTTTCTTGCTGCATACCACAGCTCATAACTGTTATAAAGTCCCAACTCAATGACTGAGAACTAGTATTCGACTAACATTTTTAAAAATTATTTATTTTTATCCAATTATACATGCATATTTCCAAGTTACAAAATTTCCCTCCACCCTCCCTTGCCAACCTCTACCCTTAGCAGGGAATATTCAGATGATCATTTTACATACCTACTTCTTTAAATATATTTACAAATTATTAATTTTTGAGATGAGGAATTGTCATTAAGGGAAAGAGATACATAAGAGATAATTTTTATAAAGTGTTAATCAGATTTGAAAGTGATTTTTTTTTTCCTGTGTGCTTTGTTTCATTTTGTTTTTCCTCCTATGGGGAATAATATAGTCCATTACCAGTCTATACAGTTATCCTAGCTCACTGAACTGTTGAGAAGAGTTACTTCCATCAAGGCTGTTCACCTACTAATATTTTTGTTGTGTAAATTGTTCTCTTGGCTCCCTTCACTCAGTGTCAGATCCCATGAGTCATACCATGCTTCTCTAGAGTTAGACCATTTATGGTTTCTTATAGAACAATATTATTCCATAGTATTCATAGACCATAACTTATTTAGCCATTACCCAATTGATGGGCATACTCCCCCAATTCCAATTATTCATCACTACAAACAGAGCTCCTATGAATATTTTGGAACATCTATGACTTTTCTAAGTTTTTATAATTTCTTCTGTATATAGACCTAGAATTAGAATTACTCACTTAAAGGGTATGAAAATTTATATTGCTCTTTGGGCATAATTCCATATTGCACTCCAGAAAGGTTGGATCCATTCACAACTCCACCAGCAATGCATCAATGTCCCAATCCTCCCACAACCCCTCCAACATTGATCATCTTCCCTTTTTCTCATCTGAGCAAATCTAATAGGTGTTAGATGATACCTCATTGTTGTTTTAATTTGCATTTCTCTAATCAATAGCGATTTGTAGCATTTTTTCATATGACTATATATAGCTTTAATTTCTTCATTTGAACACAGTCTGTTCATATCCTTTGACTATCAATTGGGGAAATGACTCATGATCTTATAAGTTTGTTGAAATTCTCTATTTTAGAAATGAGACCTTTATAGAACTCCTGGTTATGAAGATTGATTCTCAGCTTTCTGTTTTCCTTCTAATTTTGTAAGCATTAATTTTATTAATGCAAAAACTATTTAATTGTATTTAGTCAAAATTATTCATTTTACACATTGTAATGTGCTCTATTTCTTGTTCAGTCATAAATTTATCCCTTTTTCATAGATCAGAAAGAATATATTTTGGTCTACTAATTTATCTGTGGTATCGCTCTTTATGTTTAAGTCCTGCATCCCTTTTTACCTTATTTTGATATAGACTAAAATTTAAAAGAGATGAATGTTATTTTAATAGGTTACTCCACCATCAGCTTTCATTCCATGTTTTTTTTTCATGTTACCTTGCCTGACAGCCACAAAAATAAAGGGGGGGGGAAGAAAAAGAAAGAAAGAAAAAATAGAGGAAACTTGATAATTGTGTTCAAATATTTGGAAAATCTTAAACATGGACAATGAATTATACTTTTTGGATGGGAGGGTGACATATTCCACTGGTCCTTAGCAGTTCATAATTTAGAGCAAGAGGAAAATTATGAAAAGGGAAATTTAGGTTCATCTTTCTATTAGAAAACTGAAACAATTCAGTTATCCTTACAGGAGACTTTAAGTAAAGAAAGGATTTGGATTTCTGGGGTGGTGCCAAGAGGATAGAGTTAAGTTAGGAAACTCCCAGAGGTCTTGCTGAAACAACTTTGAATAAAGCCTCTAAACATCCTAAAGTCACAGAACCATCCCCAAAGAAACGAGTGACACATCTGTTTCAGTGAGATATCTTGGAGGAACTTCAGAAAAAGGTTTCCCCCACATAGGTAAAAGTGATGTGTAGCCCAGCACAATATGGAGACTGGAGAAGTCAGCAAGATCTTGGTCACACTGCAACTCAGGTCTCATCACAGCTAAGGTAACTCAACAAGTCAGCAGTGAGACCCTAAATCACAGTTTAGAGAACAAGGATTGAGCTCCAGATTACTGGTGAAGCTTTGGGCTACCCTAGGAACAGGGAGTAAGCTATAGTCCCCCAGCCCCTAGCACAAAAAGCTTGAGTCTATATGCCCTTTGTCACAGGAAGTGTTCAACTAGCAAAAGGAGCAAAACAAAGTAATCAAATAAACAAAAAAAATTATCTTAGAAGAAGAAAGCAATGACAAAAATATCTACACGTGAAACCTCAAAGCACTTAGTGAATTGATCTTAAATCCAAAATGATCTCTTGGAAGAACTTAAAACAGATTGTAAAAACCAAAGAAGACAGAAGAAAAATTCAAAAAAGAAAATAGTCATGCAGGAGTATTATGAAAAACAAATAACTGAAGAAAGCAATAATTTTAAAAAAGATTTTATTTATTTTGAGTTTTACAAATTTTCTCCTAATCTTACTTCCCTCCCCCCACACCCCACAGAAGGCAATTTATCAGTCTTTACATTGTTTCCATGGTATACTTTGATCCAAATTGAATGTGATAAGAAAGAAATAATATCCTTAAGGAAGAAACATAAAGCATAAGAGATAGCAAGATCAGAAATAAGATATCAATTTTTTTTTCTAAATTACAGGTAATAGTCCTTGGCCTTTGTTCAAACTCCACAGTCCTTTCTCTAGAAACAGATGGTATTCTCCATTGCAGACAGTCCAAAATTGACCCTGGTTGTTATACTGATGGAATGAGTGAGTCCATCAAGGTTGAACATCACCCCCATGTTGCTGTTAGGGTGTACAGTGTTTTTCTGGTTCTTCTCATCTCACTCAGCATCATTCCATGCAAATCCCTCCAGGCTTCCCTGAATTCCCATCCCTCCTGGTTTCTAATAGAACAATAGTGTTCCATGACATACATATACCAGAGTTGGTAAACTATTCCCCAATTGAAGGACATTTACGTGATTTCCAATTCTTTGCCACCACAAACAGGGCTGCTATGAATATTTATGTACAAGTGATGGTTTTACCTTTTTTCATCATTCTTCAGGGTATAGACCCAGGAGGATTATTGTTGAATCAAAGGATATGTTCATTTCTGTTACCCTTTGGGTGTAGTTCCAAATTTCTCTCCAGAAAGGTTGGATGAGTTCACAGCTCCACCAACAATGTAATAGTGTCCCAGATTAGAAAACAATAATTTTATAAGTTAAATTCATGGAAAATGGAAACAACTCATCTAAAAGTAAAATTAACCAAGTGGAAATAAATACAAAAGCAAACTGAAGGAAATAAAACTTTATGAACTCAATTTGGACAAATGGAAGTGAATAACTCTATGGGACACCAAAATTTCAAAACCAAAAGGCTAAAATAAAACCAAAAGACTGAAAAAGTAAAGAAAAATTTAAAATATCTATTAGGAAATATAACCAACCTGGAAAATAGTTCAAGGGAAATAATTTATTAATTACTGGTTTATCTGAAAGTATCTATCAGAAAAAAAATTTCTGAATAATAATTTATAGGAAATTGTCATGGTAATTGTCATGCCCTGTTATGCTAAAGCATGAAGATAAAATAGTTCCTGAATGAATCTATGGATCACCCACATAGAGAGATCCCAAAGTAAAAACTCTAAGGAATATTGCAACCAAATTTGAGAATTCTCAACTACAGTATAAACTACTAAAAGAAACCAAAAAAAACAGTTTAAATAACAAAAAGTCACAGTCAGGAATATGCTGGACTTACCAGTTTAAACTTTAAAGAATCAGAGGGCTTGTCATATGATATTTCTGAAGGCAAAATTCAGCATATCTTTTCCAGGGGAAAGATGAGTTTTCAACAAAATAGAGGACTTTCAAATTTACCTGATAAAATAATAGAAATGAACAGAAAATTTGATCTTCAAATCAAGATTCAAGAGATGTGCAAAAAGGTAAAATGCAGGGGGCAGCACAGTGACATAGTGGATAGCCTACTAGCCCTGAAGTCAGGAGGACATGAGTTCAAATCTGAACTCAGATAACTTAATAATTACTCAGCTGTGTAACCTTGGGCAAGTCATTAACCTCATTACCTTCCCCAAAAAATATTTTAAAGTTAAATAGAAAGTAGAAAATATGTTAATAAGGCTAAATTTTTTCCATCCCCTACATAGGAAAGTGATACTTGTAACTCTTGAAAATTGTATTTCTCTTAAGGCAATTAGACAGAAGTTGTGGATAAAATTTGACTCTGAGTTATATTTCATCAGAGACAATGGAAGGAGGGTACTTGGAAAGGGGGTATAGGTATAAATTGACTATTATATGAGCTATCTTGTACTTCTTGAGGGTTATATTTATATAGGGACAGTTGAAAGAATTGTACTTAAAAAGAGGGTGTGAATATGAATTGATTATGATGTAAAGATGAGAATTGTACTTCTATCTGGACAATTGAAAGGAATATGCATTGATAGATGGACTGGGTACAAGTTAGTTATAGAACAATTAGGACACGAAAAAAGGGATTATGCTGGGTGAAGAAATGAAACATAAGAGGATAAATAACACCACATAAAGAGGCACAATGGACCTTATAGAGTAGTGGAAAAGGAGAAAGTGTTTCAGTACTTAGTAAATATTAATGTCAGGTTTAACTCAAAGGAGAAATAATATACATTCCCATCTGGGTTTAGAAATTTATTCTACCCTTCAGGGAAACAGTGGAGGAAATGTAAAAGGAAATGGAAGAAGGAAGTGATTAAAGGGAGGGGGAAAAGTAAAAATAAAAAACGGGAATAATAGGGAAAAAAGAAATGAAATTTTGGTTTGGTATTTTTTTATTGTTCTTTGGGGAGTGTTGTAGAGGGCATTCTTAGCCCAGTATGGATTGATGAACTCCAAGGTACCTTTCAAATTTGAAATTCAATGATGCATTTATCCAGTGATTTCTCCCTATCCCAATATGTCTCTAATTCTGACCAGAGTTTGCATTTTATGCTCTGAAACTTCTTCAAAACTTTTCCCATGATAAAACTTACCTATCCACCAAAATCATGAACGCTTACCCAGCAACTGAATCTATATGCTAGTGGGGTAATACACAAAAATGAGTTGTAGTCATTTTCCCAGAAATAGTTGACCTTATCTAAAGGCATGAATCTACTATAACTAATTTGGACACCTTAGCTATAAGAATGCTATCATTCTTTCAAATCGCACTGCTCATTAGAAAAACTTATAAGCTAATTTTCCACTTTTTTCCCATTGCTTGGATCTGTTTTGTTACCAGTGCTATTTGGCATTGTTAATTTGTACTTCAATAATTTTTGGAAATTACCTGCTGTCATCCTTGATAAAATTTTAATTATCAGCTGACACTGCATTAACTTCTTGATACTTGCAATGAGGATAGGATAGGAGAGCAATGGACTTTGAGAGAAGAATTTATGAAAAGACCTTAAATGATCAAAGTGAATAGAAAATAAAGATGACTTATTTTGGCTTGTATATATAATAGTTTTCCATGAGACTACACCTAATAAATTACATCATTATAGTTAGATATAATGGATATAACTGTGCTTTATTGCACATGCCAAAATCATTTAAGATAAAGGGACCAATGTGGTGCCAGATATTTTCAAGAAACAATTCTGTTATTCTACTATGTAAGAAGAACAAACTCTTTTTTCATTGCCTGTGTATTTGGAATGCATAGATTGAATTTGGTTAAGATATCTCTGAACCTAAGGAGCTAAGAAGTTTCAAGAAGGTCAGAATTTATTATCAAGTTGGAGATAATTGAAGGAATGATTTAAGATGCTCAGCGATATGTCTCTCTAAAAAGGAAAAGAAAATATTTTAAATACAATTTTTATTTGTTTTCATATTTAAATGATTTTAAAGTGCCATTCTTATTAACTTCTTAGTCTCTCCAATCAAAGTTTGGTAACACATTGTTTATCCATGAGTTTTCAACCTCATATGTCCTACTGAATGGAAAACAGAAATCACCTTTGGGTTTCTATAAGGTATAAGCCACATATTAAAATGATGTATGGGCTGACAAGTTGAGTCTGGGATAGGAGAAGGCTTTGAGTGTCAAATTGAACTTATCTGACTTTAAAAATAGAGGAACATGGACATGAATCCTAAAAGAATAATTATTCATCAAGAAATCTATTCTCTAGAGGTTTTATCTTACAAAATGACTCAGTCTTATCTGGATGCATTGTCATATTCATGCCTAACTATGAAGTGAAAGTTATCCATATCAAATGAGAATTCTCTTCTTGAAATGGGTTTCCATTTAACACCTAAGTAGGTCAGATACCCCAGTTTTCTCTATGTTTATATTTAAGTGTATTATAATTAATGGTTCTGGATTGTTTAAAAGAAGCAATTTATAAATTGGAGGCCAGGAGTGCAGCCAGATTGTTTTGTTTGGTCCCTTAGGAAAAAAAAGTAGGTGAAAGGTATAAAGAAAAAGGCAACCTCCTTCAAGTATCAATTCAAATCACACCTTCTAATGGACATTTTCCAGACTCCTCTTAATTCTAATGTTTTCCTTCTTACTTTCAATCTGTTCCATATTTTTTTTACATTTTTCTTTCTTTTTTTCTTATTTGATTATGAAGTCACTATGGTCAAGGACTGACATTTTCCACTTTTTTGTATGCTCAAAACTTAGTGGAGTGTTTGGAATATATTAGATGCCTAACAAATTATAATTTCCTAACTGATAAATGAATTTTTTTTTGTTTTTGTCTTTGTTTTCTTTTCTTTCTTTCTTTCTTTTTTGCTAAGAAAAGCCTAATAGTTGAACAGGTTTCCTTGGAAGATGGAAGTTCTCATTAATTTAGGTCTTCAAGATGAAGTGCCTGAATGGTCCCATGTTGGGCATGTTCTTTTGCAGATATAGTTTGGACTAAATAACCACTGAAGTGCCTTCCAACAACAAAATTGTTATTCCATGAACTCATTATCTATTGACCCTCTGCAATGGTTAAGTATATATCCTAAATACCATATGGTACACATAGAATGTTTTAACATAAAATTCTTTTACGTTTAGTTGGAGAGGAAAAAAGAGAGACATAGACTAATAACATGATAGCATGCTTTATTTTTAAACTATGTAGTATTATAAGTAACTGACTCCACTCTTCTCATTCTAGACCTGTTGTGCCTAACATTACACCAGAAATATAATTTTCCATTTTATTCAAAAGTCTATCTAAAGAAGAAGAATCTATAGCCTTTCTATGGAAAGTATTCTGATGTTTTATGACTCTAATAATAATAGATACTTGCTGAATCACTTTATCCTGTATGTAGTATAATTTTTTAATTGTATACTTAGGCTGTTGCTGGAAACAGTAGAATTAGAAATTTATGAAGAAAGAGGAATTCACTAAAATACACATAGCAAGTATATAGTAAAGCTTACTGAATTAAAAAAATATATTGTAAAAGCAATCATTAAAATTAGAATATTTCAGAAATCATACTGGACTTAGTTATCTATTTAATTATATTATATATATATGCATTATATATGCATACACATATATATATATATACATATATATGTATGTATATATGAATGTATTTAAAGGGAGAAAAGAAAAAAGGGTTGAGTGATTTTATATTTCATGGTCCCTTGAATGTGAACAACAATAATACTATTGATTTTTCTCTAATTCTTTGTCACTCTAATCTGACAAATTATTTTGGAGCCATTGACATTGTTAAATAATAGTAATATCATAAATTTACAACTAAGATGAGATACATCTGCCAAACAAACCTGCCTCCTGAAGAACTGCTCCTTAAGAAATATCCATTTCACTGAAAATCTAACTCATTAAGGAATAATCGAGGAGACATCAATAAAATTACAAAAGCAATGGATGCTATGTATCTTCTAATAATTTTTGATACTCCCAGAGAACACAAGTAGCAAACTGTCTCTAACCTGAAGAGTTGGATTAGTGTTATTGGAAGCTTCAACTAACATATAGTCTAAATTTTAAAAGAAAGAGCCTACAAACTTCTTTGTGTAGATCTAATGGTACTTGATTCACACAAAATTTCAGAAGTTATAAAGTCTACAAATGCCATTAAGAGCATAACATTTCATTTCAGGTATGAATCATTATAATGTATATGATAAATTGTAAAAAATGTATGTGGCAAACAATATTCAAAATCTCTAGCAATGTTGGTTGTTATCTTTCAGAGATTAAAAAATATATAGGGGGCGGGGCCAAGATGGCGGAGAGAAGACAGGCACAGTTCTAAAGTCTCCTGATCTCTTCCCCATCTATCACATGAAACAAACCTCTTAGAAGAAATCTGAACCAGGAAACCCAGAAAGAAAAGCCAGGAGAGGAAAATCTACCTCAGGATTTGTCTCCTGCAGCAGCCTTGGCTGAGTACCGGCAGGCGAGTCTGAACTCCCAGGGAAGATCAGCCAAACCAACAACTGAATAGGAACCGGTAGTCCGAGGGCCCGAGAGGCGGACCTGCTGAATCAGCAGTGGGGCTGGATGAAGGGGGCTTGGGTCCACAGGGAAGCAGAGGCGCTGGTGTTGGGGCTGTCCCCCTGGAGCTTGGGGAAGTGGCTGTGGGGAGAGGTCTGGTGCAGGAGAGCTGTGGACCCCAATCCTGGGGCTCCTCAGGTCTGACAAACTCTGAGCCCAGGCCTCCATTGCACTGAGGCTTCTTCTCAAACAAATGCAAATTATTTCTGCCTCAGGTCCAGGTGTGTGAGCAAAAGATCCAGCCCAGCTGAGGAATGACCTCAGGCCAGGGTAAAGCCCACCATTGATTGAAGGCAAAAGAATTCAATAGCTCCAATTCCCTACCTCAAGCAAAGGGAGAAGGCCTCCCAACCAAGGTCACAATCACTCCAGAGAAGGCAACCAGCTCCTCCTATTGGCCAGCCAGAGAAACTGCAATCAGTAAAGCCTTTAGAGATCCCAAGCCCAGGTGAACCAGCCCCACCCAACTCAAGGACTTAGCATAATGAAGAAGGGTCAGTGGAAAGGTAGATCCGTAGAAAAATTCCTGGAAGGGAAAGACCCCAACCCAGAGAGAACTGGAACCTCTGAGGAGAATACAATTTGGTCTCTAGCACAGAAAGACTTCCTTGAAGAAATAAGGAAGGAGTTTAAAAATCAACTGGAAAATTTGAGGGAGACAATTAATACCTTGCAAAATGAGAATAATTCTCTCAGATGCTCAAATGAGCAAATGCAAAAAGAAATTAATTCTCTCAAAACCTCAATTGGTCAAATGGAAAGCTCTTTCAAAAGTAGAATCGACCAATTGGAAAAGGTTAATGAAGAAAACTCCTCCCCCCCAAAATAATGGAGTCTACAGAAACTAATGACTCCACAAGACAGCAAGAGTCAGTTAAACAAAATCAAAAAATAGAAAAAATAGAAGCAAATATGAAATACCTCATCAACAAAACCACTGACCTCGAGACTAGATCGAGGAGGGGGAACCTGAAAATTATAGGACTTCCTGAAAACATTGAAGAGAAAAAAAGCCTGGACTTAATATTACAGGATCTAGTGATGGAAAACTGCCCTGACATCATGGAATCAGAGGGCAAAGTAGTTATTGAAAGAGTACATCGATCCCCACCATAAAAAGATCCTAAAAGGAAAACACCAAGGAATGTTGTGGCCAAACTCCAGAACTATCAGATAAAAGAGAAAATCCTTCAAGCAGCCAGAAAGGAACAATTTAAATATCAAGGAGCCACAGTAAGGATCACGCAGGACCTGGCTGCATCAACTTTAAGGGATCGAAGGGCCTGGAATGAGATATTTTGAAGAGCTCGGGAGCTTGGAATACAGCCAAGAATCTACTTTCCTGCAAAGCTGAGCCTTCTCTTCCAGGGAAAAAGATGGACATTTAACAAAATGGAAGAATTCCAAAAATTTCTGATGAAAAGACCAGAGCTAAACAGAAAATTTGGATATCAAACAGGAGGTTCAAGAGACACATGAAAAGGTAAAAAAAAGGGGGGGGGGGCGGTAAAAGGAAAAAAATGCTATCCAGCAAATTGAAACTGGCTATATCCCAGCATGGGGTGGGGGGGGGTAGAGACTCTCATAAATCCTGAGAATCCTGAGAAATGTAACTCTAACAGAGAGAATATACCTAGCCAGAAATTCTGGACATCCATGACCAATCCAGGAGACTGATATCTAATGGGATGTAACTGGCTTTAACTCCACCAGGGAGAAAGACTCTAATAACTCTCAGGAATTTGGACTCTATTCAACAGAATATACTGAACTAGAAGGGTCAGACACTCAGAATTTTCTATGACTTAGATAGAATGATCTAAAAAAAAATACACTACCTCCCTAAAAAGGGGGACAGGAAAGAGATTGGAGGAGGGAGGGAATTGAATGGGACAAATCTCATTACACTAAGAGGTACAAAAAACCTATGGTAATAGAGGGGAAGAAGGGAGTAGAGGAGAAACACCTGAATCTTCTTCTCATCAGACTTGGCTTAAGTCAATTTACACATACTCGGTTAACTTAGAAAACATCTAACCTTTCAAGAAGTAAAAGGGGAAAAGGGGAGGGGGGACAGAGATTGGGAAGGGGAGTGGAGGAAATAAGGGGAAATAACAAAAGAAAGGGAAGGGAACAGGGAAAGGGGAAAGAAAGGGGAGGGAATGATATAGGAGGGCAAACACACTGAAGGGGGTGGTATTCAAAAACAAAATACTGGGGAATATGGATAAAAGGGGGGAAAGGGGGGAAAATACAAAAAGAGGGAAGATAGCACAGAGGGCAATAAAGAATTAGCAATCATAACCTTAAATGTGAATGGGATGAACTCTCCCTTAAAACGTAAGCAAATAGCAGAGTGGATTAAAAAACAGAATCCTACAATACGCTGCTTACAAGAAACTCATTTGAATCAGAGAGATACATATAGAGTAAAGGTATAAGGTTGGAGCAAAATATATTTTGCTTCAGCTGAAATAAAAAAAAGCAGGGGTAGCAATCCTTATCTCAGACAAAGCAGCAGCAAAAATAGATAGCGTTAAAAGAGATAAGGAAGGAAACTTTATCCTCTTAAAAGTTACCATAGACAATAAAGTCATTTCAATTTTGAATATATATGCACCCAGTGGGACAGCACCCAAATTCTTAGAGGAGAAGCTGAAAGAATTAAAGGAAGACATAGACAGCAAAACTCTACTAGTAGGAGACCTCAACCTCCCGCTATCAGATCTAGATAAATCAAATCATAAAACAAACAAGAAAGAAATTAGGGAGGTAAATAAATTGTTATAAAAATTAGATATGGTAGACTTTTGGAGGAAACTGAATGGGGATAGGAAGGAATATACCTTTTTCTCTGCAGTACATGGAACTTAAAAAAAATTGACCATGTACTAGGACATAAGAACCTAATGATCAACTGCAGAAAGGCAGAAATAGTGAATACATCTTTCTCAGATCACAATGCAATAAAAGTCATATGCAATACTGGGCCAAGGAGATATAGAACCAGAGCAAATTGGAAACTGAATAACCTCATCTTAAAAAATGAGTGGACCAAAAAACAAATTATAGAAAGAATTAACCATTTTATCCTAGATAATGATAATAATGAAACAACATAGCAAAATCTATGGGATTCTTTCAAAGCAACTCTCAGGGGATATATTATAGGTCTAAATGCTTATATAAATAAATTGGAGAAAGAGGAAATCAATGAACTAAGCATGCAACTACAAAAATTAGAGAAAATCCCCAATCAAATAGCAAATTAGAAATTTTAAAAATTAAAGGAGAAATTAATAAAATTGAAAGCAAAAAACTATTGAATTACTAAATAAAACCAAAAGTTGATATTATGAAAAAACCAATAAAATTGATAAACCTTATGGGTGGCTAGGTGGCATAGTGGATCAAGCTCCGGCCTTGGAGTCAGGAGTACCTGGGTTCAAATCTGGTTTCAGACACTTAATAATTACCTAGCTGTGTGGCCTTGGGCAAGCCACTTAACCCCATTTGCCTTGCAAAAATCTAAAAAACAATTGATAAACCCCTCGTCAATTTGATTAAAAAAAAGAAAGAAGAAAACCAAATTGCTGGTATTATAAATGAAAAAGGTGAACTCACCACCAATGAGGAGGAAATTAAAGTAATAATTCAAAATTATTTTGCCCAACTTTATGCCAAGAAATTTGATAATCTAAGTGAAATGGATGAATATTTACAAAAATATAAGTTGCTCAGGTTAAATGAAGAAGAGATTAAATACCTGAACAACCCTATCTCAGAAAAAGAAATTCAACAAGCTGTTATTGAACTCCCTAAAAAAAAAAATCTCCAGGGCCTGATGGATTCACAAGTGAATTCTACCAAACTTTAAGGAACTATTGGTTCCAATCCTATATAAACTCTTTGGAAAAATAGGGAAAGATGGAACTCTGCCTAACTCTTTCTTTGAAACCAATATGGTACTGCTACCTAAACCAGGAAGAGTTAAAACAGAGAAAGAAAATTATAGACCTATTTCCCTCATGAATATAGATGCAAAAAACCTAAATAAAATCTTAGCAAAACGACTACAACAAGTCATCACTAGGATAATACATTATGATCAAGTAGGATTTATTCCAGGAATGCAGGGTTGGTTCAATATTAGGAAAACTGTTAGTATACTCAATTATATCAATAACAAACCTATCAGAAACCATATGATCATATCAATAGATGCTGAAAAAGCTTTTGACAAAATACAGCATCCATTCCTATTAAAAACACTAGAGAGTGTAGGAATAAATGGACTGTTCCTTAAAATAATGAGCAGTATCTATCTGAAACCATCAGCAAGAATTATACTCAATGGGGAGAGGCTAGAGGTATTCCCAGTAAGATCAGGGGTTAAACAAGGGTGCCCATTATCACCGCTACTATTCAATATTGTATTAGAAATGTTAGCATCAGAAATTAGAGAAGAAAAAGAAATTAGAGGAATTAGAATTGGGAAAGAAGAGACAAAACTCTCACTATTCGCAGATGACATGATGGTCTACCTAGAGAATCCCAAGAAATCATCTAAAAAACTACTGGAAACAATTAGCAATTTTAGCAAAGTTGCAGGTTATAAAATAAACCCCCATAAATCCTCAACTTTCCTATATATGACTAGCAAGAAACAGCAGGAAGAGCTAGAAAGAGAAATTCCATTCAAAGTAACCTCAGACAGTGTAAAATATTTGGGAGTCTATTTTCCAAGACAGACTCAGAATCTTTTTGAAAACAATTATAAAACACTTCTCACACAAATTAAATCAGATTTAAATAACTGGGCAAATATCAACCTCTCATGGATAGGTAGAGCTAATATAATAAAAATGACAATTTTACCAAAACTAAACTATCTGTTTAGTGCCCTACCAATCAAAATTCCAAAAAATTTACTTTAATGAGCTAGAAAAAATTGTAAGTAAATTCATATGGAGAAATAAAAAGTCACGAATTGCCAGGAGCTTAATGAAAAAAAAATGCAAACGAAGGTGGCTTAGCACTACCCAATCTAAAATTATATTATAAAGCATCAGTCATCAAAACTGTTTGGTATTGGCTAAGAAATAGAGTGGTGGACCAGTGGAATAGACTAGGTGTAAAAGCAGGAGAGGATTATAGTAATCTGCTGTTTGATAAACCCAAAGAGTCAGGCCACCAGGATAAAAACTCCCTCTTTGATAAAAACTGCTGGGATAATTGGAAGTTAGTATGGAAGAAACTTAGATTAGATCAACACCTCACACCCTTTACCAGGATAAGATCCACATGGTTACAGAACATAGACATAAAAAACAATACTATAAGCAAATTAGAAGATCAAGGACTAGTCTACCTGTCAGATCTATGGAAAGGGGAACAGTTTATGACTAAGGAAGAGCTGGAGAACATCACTAAAAGCCAATTAGATGATTTTGATTACACTAAATTAAAAAGTTTTTGCACAGATAAAACCAATGTAATCAAAATCAAAAGAAAAGTAGTAAATTGGGAAACAATCTTTACAACTAATGATTCTGACACAGGACTCATTTCTAAAATATACAGAGAACTGAGTTATATTTTTAAAACAAAAAGCCATTCCCCAATTGACAAATGGTCAAAGGATATGCAAAGGAAATTTACAGATGAGGAGATCAAAGCAATCCATAGCCATATGAAAAAATGCTCTAAATCATTAATTATTAGAGAAATGCAACTTAAAGCTTCTCTGAGGTACCACCTCACACCTCTCAGATTGGCCAGTATGACCAGGAAGGATAATGATCATTTTTAGAAGGGATGTGGGAAATCTGGGACACTATTACACTGTTGGTGGAGCTGTGAACTCATCCAACCCTTTTGGAGAGCTATTTGGAACTATGCCCAAAGGGCAACAAAAATGTGCATACCCTTTGACCCAGCAATACCACTACTGGGTCTATACCCTGAAGAGATGAGGAAAAAGGGTAAAAACATTACTTGTACAAAAATATTTATAGCAGCCCTGTTTGTGGTGGCACAGAATTGGAAATCCAGTAAATGTCCTTCAATTGGGGAATGGTTTAGCAAACTGTGGTATATGTATGTCATGGAATACTATTGTTCTGTTAGAAATCAGGAGGGATGGAATTTCAGGGAAACCTGGAGGGATTTGCATGAACTGATGCTGAGTGAGATGAGCAGAACCAGAACAACACTGTATACCCTAACAGTAACATGGGAGTGATGTTCAACCTTGAAGGACTTGCTCATTCCATCAGCTCAACAATTGGGAACAATTTTTGGCTGTCTGCAAAGGAGAGTACCATCTGTATCCAGATAAGGAGCTGTGGAGTTTGAACAAAGTACAAGGACTATTCCCTTTAATTCAGAAAAAAAAAAAAACCCAGATGTGTTATGGTTTGGTCTGGTTACCTCTGAGAATTCTGTTCTCTTTAAGTATATGATTTCTCTCTCATCACACCCAATTTGGATCGAGGTACAACATGGAAACAAAGTAAAGACTGACGGAGTGCTATCTGTGGGGTGGGGTGGGGGGAGGGAAGCAAGATTGGGGGAAAACTGTAAAACTCAAATAATATCTTTAATAAACATTCTATGGCTTAAATGTATATATATATATATATATATAAATGCAAAAATTTGCTACAAAAGTTTGGAATTAATTATTAAAACAAGTAATTATTTCC
This sequence comes from Macrotis lagotis, assembly GCF_037893015.1. Lineage (NCBI taxonomy): Eukaryota > Metazoa > Chordata > Mammalia > Peramelemorphia > Peramelidae > Macrotis > Macrotis lagotis. Next base: position 570,220,745 of record NC_133666.1, read on the forward strand.
TCATTGTTTTAAATTCTATTAATTTCTGAATCTATATTAGAATCGTGAGCATTCTGTGGCTGAGTAAGCTATCTCATTAAAAGTATGTCAAGTGTGACAATGATGAAATCCACAAAGATGGTGCAATTGAGATTTGAATTTGATAATTTTCAAAAATTTTTGTTCTGAAATACTGAAAATACAGAGTATTTAATTATACATATTATATACATATATATATACATATATGCATACAGAGTATATACTTAAATGAGTGAAATGATTAAAACTTTATGGTCTTTTTTTCAGAGTAACACAATAATCATTATTGTCATTGAACTATCCTTAAAATAGTTCCTTTTTATGCACTAACCTACCAAACACATACTAGAGACAGTATGCCTCCTCAGTTAGGGACATTGAATTAACTAACTTCACAGGATCTTGGCCAATGAGTTTCACTAGGTAGGTCTACAGTCATGTTTTCTGGAAATACAAATCATGACGATGATTCATAGCTTTGGTACAAAATCTAATAGCAAACATTTATTAAGTGTCTGCTTTCTATTAGGCATTGAGCCAGGATCTAGGTGTACAAAAACACAACTGAAGTAGTCTGTGCTTCACATGGAAGTATATGGAAATAACAGATACATGCTCACCTCATGTGCATTTCAGTATATAATTATGTATATGTCTATCATTGGTGCACATGTGTGTGTATATATCTATGTGTATTTTATTGTTGTTCAGTGATTTCAGTAATTTTTTTCACTTCATGACTCAATTTGGAGTTTCCTTAACAAATATATAGAGGGTTTTTTTTCACCTCATTCTACAGGTGAAGGAACTGAGACAAATAGGGTTAAGTGATTCTCCCAGGGTCACAGAACTAATAAGTGTATGAGACTGGATTTGAACTCAGTTCTTCCGGTCTCCAGGGACTTATCTTCTGTGACATTTAAATGTTCTGTTTGTGTTTGTGAGTATATACTTACAAAGGTGTATATGTATCTGTAGATATGCTCATAGACATAGATGAATATAGAGATACTTGATAGAGCATTCATTTCTATATTTATATGTATATACATATTTATATATGTATGTGTGATTATAGATATACCTATATATATTTATGTGTCTCAATAATTATAATAAGTTATATATAAATATAATATATCTATTTTATACCTAAATAAATATATAACAATGGAAAGTAGAATTCCAAGCAAGAAGATTAGAAAGAATAATATTTAGAAGGCAGTATTGGAGTCAAAATTTAAAGGAAGCTAAATATTTCAGGGGTTGAGATAAGGAAGAAGAAAACTCCAGAAATGAAAGCTTTAGTCTGTGCCAAGGCTAAAGTATATTTTAGTTAACATTTACTGATACCATAGCTTTTTGTAATGCCATTTTATTTAAATTTTTTCAATTACATGCAAAGATATTTTCAACATTCTTCTTTTTGTTAACTTTTCAGTTACTTATTTTTCTATCTCCTCATGAAAGTAAATAATTTGATATAGGTTATATATGTTCAATCAGGTTTAATGCATTTCTATATTAGACATATTATGAAAGAAGTATCAGAATTAAAGGGAAAAAGTTTTAAGAAAAAGAAAAAATGAACATAAAACAATTTTATGGTTTGTGTCAAATAGTGAGTTCTGTTCCAGAAGCTATAGTCTTTGTGTTTTTTCAAACAGTAGATTACTATATTAATTTACTTCAGTTTCTTTTCTACATAATCTATTCTGTTTTTCCACTAAATCCAATATTCCACTAAACACTATTTCTTAGGACCAGATGGTTTTTGATGACTGCCACTTTCAATATAGTTTTAGATCTAATATGGCTAGTCACCTCCCTTTGAAATTTGTTTTCATCAATTTTCATGATATCCTTGACCTTCTGTCCCTCCAGATTAATCTTGTTATTATTTTTCTATTTGGGTAAAATAGAATTTTGGTAGTTTGGTGTAGCACTAAATGAGTAATTCAATTAATAGAAAATTGCCATTTTTATTATTTTAACTCAGTCTAACCATGAGCAATTGACATATTTCTAAATGTCTAGATTTGATGTTATAAATATGAAATATGTTTCATAATTCTATTCATATAGTTCTGGGTTTTTCTTGGGAGGTAGATTGCCAAGCTACAGTTATCCTAATTGTAATTTCTATAAATCTTGCTGCTGGGTTTTGTTACTAATATATAGAAATGCTAATAATTTATGTGGGTTTATTTTATATCCTTGAACATTACTAAAGTTGCTAATTGTTTCAAGTAAATTTTTAGTTGATTTTCTAAGGTCCTCTTAGTTTAACATCATATGATCTGCAAAGAGCAAGAATTTTCTTTACTCATTATGTATTCTAATTCCTTCAATTTCTTTTTCTTTTCTTACTGTGAAAGGTAACATTTGTAATATTATATTGAAGAATATTGGTGATAATGAGCATCCTTGTTTGACCCCCCCCAACCTTATTGGAAATGCTGTTAGTTGGTCCCCATTAGATATAATCCTTGCCTATGGTTTTTAGATAGATAATCCTTAAGGACAGCTCCCTTTTATGCCTATCCTCTCTAGTGTTTTTAATAGGAATGAGTGTTGTGTTTTGTCCAAGGCTTTTTCAAATCTATTGAGAAAATCATAAGAATTATTTTAGTTTTGCTATTGAATGGTCAATATTGATATGATTTTCCTATTACTGAATCATGTCCCTACATAGCTGGTATAAATATTACCTGATCATAGTGTAATATCCTAATGATAGCTTGCTGTAATCTCTTTACTAATATTTTATTTGAAACTTTTGCATCAATATTCACTAAGGACATTATTCTATAATTTTAATGGTCAGTCTTGATGCTTCCTGGAATTTGGCAAAAAATCTTCAACTATTTTTTTTCAAGTATTTTATATGGAATTGAATAATATTTAGTAGAATGCACTTGTAAATCTGGTTCTGAAGACTTTTTTCATAGGGAGTTCATTGATGTTTTATTCAATTTCTTTTTCTGAAATGGGATTGTTTAAATATTTTATTTCTTCTGTTAATCGGAACAGTTTACATTTTTGTAAATATTCATCTATTTAACTTAGATTGTCAGATTTATTGGCATTCAGTTGGGCAAAAATCTTGCAATTATTGGTTTAATTGCTTCCTTATTGGTGGTGATTTCACCTTTTTTTATTTTTGATACTGGTAATTTGATTTTATTCTTTTTTTTAAATCAGAAAAACCAAAAGGGTTTTTTTTATATTTTATTGGCTTTGTTTATAAATCCAACTCTTAGCTTTATTACTTGAACATATAGCTTTCATTCAATTGCATTAATTTCCCCCTTCAATATTCAAAATTTCTAATTTGTATTTAATTAAGAATTTTTAATTTCTTTTTTTTCAATATTTTTTCAGATGCATCCACAATTTGTTGATCTCACTTTTCTCTAATTCACTTGTATAAGCATTTAGATATATAATATTCCTTCTAAAAACTGCTTTGATTGTAAACTAAAAGTTTTAGTACATTGTCTTATTATCTTTCCTTAGGATGAAATTGTTAATTTTCTATTATTCGCTTTATTCTTTAATACTAGGTTATTTAGTTTCCACTTAATTTTTAGCTTAACTTTTCTAAACTTCTATTCAGCTACTTACATTTCTTTTTTGTTTATTTTGTTGTTACATTTATTTAATTGTAAAGGAGGGAGATTGAGGTTCCCCACAAATATACTTTTTTCTGTCTAATTTTTGCTTCCTCTAACTCATTTATGTTCTCGCCCTAATAATTTGAATGTGTGCATATATGTGTTTAACATTAATAATACTTCATTGTCTATGGTACCTTTTAGGAAGGTGTGGTTTCCTTTCTTATCTCTTTTAGTTTGATTTATTTTTGTTTTTGATTTGTTTGCTAAAAGAATTACTATCCTGCTTTTTCTAACTTCAACTGAAGCATACTATATTCTGCTCCAGTCTTTCACCATTACTTTGTGTGTATTTTTGTGCTTTAGAAGTGTTTCTTTTAAACAACATATTCTAGAATTTTGATTTTTATCACTGCTATCTGCTTCCATTTTATGGAAGAGTTCATATCATTCAGTTTCACAATTTTGATTACCAGCTCTGTATTACCCTCCATCCTATCATTCCCCAATTTGTACATTTCTCTCTCTTTCCCCCCTTATTTATCCCTCATTCCCCTTATTTCAGTATCTCATAGGGTCCTTAGTTTCCATTTGTTCAATTCTAGCTTTTAGTATTTTATTTTCTTCCACTAGCATTTTTATTTCCTTTTCCAGTTGGCTAATATTATTCTTAGATGAGTTGTTTTCCTTTTCCCATTGAGCACTTTTACTTTAAAAAGTATTATTAGAGAAGACTAGGTTTCATAGTGGATAGAACACTGACCTTGGAGTCAGGAGGACTTGAGTTTACCTGTGTGACCTTGGGCTAGTCACTTAACCCCATTGACTTGCAAAAAAACAAAATAAAAATGGTTATTAAAATAATTTCTTCAGTTGATTTGTTATAATTCTCCTGCATGATTTTTTTTCTTTCTTTTTTTCTTCTTCCTCTATTATTTGGCTTTTAAAATTCTTTTTGAGTGCTGCCAGGAAGTCTTTTTGGATTTTAGACCAATTTCTGAACCCTACTGAGGCTTCACATGAGGTCATTTTGTCACTCATTTCCTCTTCTGAGATGGCGTTTTTGTCATCCTCATCAGAATAGCAGTTGTCAAACATAAGTGTTTTGGGGCTAGCTTTTTTTTTCTCTTTTGATAGTGAACTCTGATTCTTTCTTTAGGCTGTATAATTCCAAGCTTTTTGTGGTTGGGGCCTGGGGTCTGGGGCTTGGGGGGAAAGCCTAGTCTGGTTTCCATGCTGGCATGTGTAGTGTTTGTTCCCTATAATTGAGCAGTACCAATATTCCAGGGCTTGAAAATTTGCTCTCTGAGCAATACCTGGTGCACTGAGATCTGAGCTGTGATATGGCTAAAAGCCTCTCACTAATTTTCCAGTTCTCCTCCCTACACTGGAATACACTTCCCTTTTACCCATGGCATATATTTTTTCCCTGAAGTTCCTCCAAGATAGCTCAATGAAATATTATTTCATTGGGATTTTTTTTGATGGGTTCTATCACTTTTGCATTTAAGATACTTCATTCAAATTTGTTTCAGGAAAAACTCTAGGAGTTTCCTAGCTTCATGGCATCAAATTATGCTTCAATCTGTATTCAGATACCATCAACTGTCTTTGGGGATGGACAATATTCTTTTTTTTTGACAAGGCAGTGGGGTTAAGTGACTCACTCAAGGTCACACAGCTTGGTAATTTTTAAGTGTCTGAGGTCATATTTGAAATCAGAAACCCCTGCACTACATAGCTGACTGTGGGTAATATTCTTGAAATTAATTCCTTCTGAAGTTTTTGGAGTCACAGTATTGCTGAGAAAAGCTAAGTCATTCATAGTTGATCATCCTAAAATTTTGCTGTTATTTTGAATATAGTACAAATCCCATTGCATTTGGTCATGTAAATCTTTCCAGATTTTACTAAGAGTATCTTGCTCATCATCTATTAAAGGAGAATAGCATTGCATCCTGAATATACACTACAGTTTGTTCAGTCATTCCCTACCTAATGGACCTTTCCTCAATTTTCAATTCTTTGCCACCAAAAAAAGATCTTCCATAAATATCATTATACATATAGGTCTTTTTCCTTGTTTTTCATCTCCAATGGACCATAGATCTGGTAGTGATATTGCTAGTTCACAGGGTGGGCTTGACTTTATAGCCCTTTTTGCAATAATTTCAAATTGCTTTAGAGAATTCTTGAATCATTTCACCATTCCATCAACAGTGTATTAATGTGTCATTTCCCCTACAACACTTGCAGCATTTACAATTTTCTCTTTCTGTCCAATTAACTGATCTAAAAGGTAGAAGATGTACCTCAGAATTGTTATAATTTGCATCTCTCCAATAATAGTGAGTTATGACTTTTTTTAAATATGGCCATAGGTAACTTTGATAATCTCATCTTAAACCATTCATATCTTTTGATCATATATCAATTGAGAAATGGCTTTTATTTTTAAAAAATTTGACTCAGTTCTCTATGTTTGAAAAATTGAGATCTTTATCAGAGAAACTTGATTCAAATTTTTTTCCCACAGTTAGTATTACTTATTGTATTTCACTCCCTCCTATTCCATGTCCTTTTATTCTATTCTCTCTTTTAATCCTATTCCTTCTCCAAAATGTTTTGTGCTCTGATTACACTCTGCTACAATCTTCCCTCCTTTCTATCACCTCACCAATCATTCTCCCATCCTCTTCCCCTCCTATGAAAGTAAGAGTAAAATAGATTTCTTTACCTAATCGAAAGTATATATTATTCTCTCTTTGAACCAATTTCAATGAAAATAAGGCTTACTCATTCCTCTCCACCTCCCCCTCTCCCACTCCACTGCAAATTTTTTTTATCTCTTTAACTTCCCCTTTCCTTTTGTCCTAGTACTTCCTTTTTCACTCCTTAACTATATATTTTTAATGTTATCCCTTCATATTCATTCCCACCAATGCATTGTCTATATGTTTTCCTTTTAATTGTCCTATTGAGGGGTGGCTCAGTGGTGCAGTAGATAGAGCACTGGCCCTGGGATCAGGAGTACTGAGTTCAAATGTGAACTCAGACACTTAATAATTACCTAGCTGTGTGGCCTTGGGCAAGCCACTTAACCCCATTGCCTAGCAAAAACCTAAAAAAATTGTCCTTTTGAATGAGAAAGTCCAGATGAGTTGTCTGTATCATCTTACCATACAGGATGTCAAAATCATTGTCATTTATGATTTCCCTTTCCTATTTTCCTTTTTAACTTTCATTTGAATCTTGTATTTGATAATTTAATTTTTTGTTCAGCTCTGATCTTTCTATCATAAAAATTTGAAAGTCCCTTATTTTATGGAATATTCATATTTTCCCTGAAATTGTATGTCCCTGAAATAGAATTTGCTGAGTAGTTGACACTTGGTTGTATTCCAAGTTGTTTTGCACTCCTGAATACCATATTCCAAGTCCTATGATCCATTAATGTAGAAGCTACTAAATTTTGTGTTATTTTGACTGAAATTCCATGACAAGTGAATTGTTCTTTTTGACTGCTTATTATACTTTCTCCTTGACCTTGGAGATCTGAAAATTTGACTATAATATTCTTAGGTGTGAATTTTGGCATTCAGGAGATGATCAGTAAATTCTTTCAATTTCTATTTTACTCTCTGGATCAAGAATATCCAGAGCAATTTTCCAAGATAATTTCTTTAAAGATTCTGCCTGGGATCTTTTTATGATCAGGTCTTTCAGATAATTCAATGGTTTTTAAATGATCATTCATGGGACTATTTCCAGGTCAGTTGTTTTTCCAATGAGATATTTGACATAATATTCTTGTTTTTAATTCTTATGGTTTTATCTTATTATCCCTTGAATTCTCACTAATTCATCTACTTCCTTCTACTCACTTATATACTTTAAAGAATTATTTTATTCAATGAACTTTTGTATTTCCTTTTTGATTTCTAAAGTATTTTTTCTTCTCATTGACTTTTTGGATCTGTTTTTACATTTGACCCTGTCTGGTTTTTTTTTTTGTCTTCTTCACCAAACTGCTGTCTCTTAATTCATGATTTTCCCACATCACTCTCATTTTTCTTCCCAATATTTCCTCTACCTCCCTAACTTGATTTTCAAAATTCTTTTTGAATTCTTCCATAGCTTGAGACCAATTCACATTTTTCTTGGAGGCTTTAGATGTAGGAGCTTTTATTTTGCTATCTTATTCTTAATGTGTATCTTGATCTTCCTTAATCCCATTGTAACAGTTGATGCTCAGATTTTTTCTTCTCTTGATTGCTCATTTCCTCAGTCTATGACTTGATTTTAACTCTATTTTACTCTAGGGCTTTATTTCCAGGATGGAAGGCACATTGTCTTAAACTGTTGAGAATTTTTTGTAATTGTTTGCAGAAATACTTCTGGAGACCTTCAAATTTTTAGTTCTTCCAAAGTAGTATGATTGAAAAAGATTTTTACTTCTTTTGGCCTGTGTTCTGGTCTGTGGGTAACCACACACACACACACACACACACACACACACACACACACACACAGACAATCCTTTCTGCATTGAATCTTCACGGAGGGTCACTGCTCCCCTACAGCAGCATGCTCTGTTGTACCATTACTCCTACTATTCCTGGGACTGTCTTGACCCAGGATTGTGACCCAGATTTGAATATGGCAAAGCAGCACAGTTATATCTCAGTGATAGTAAAAAGACCCCTGTAATCTCTTTTTGACCTGCTTTACCATCTGTGGGCCAAGAGAACTCTGGAAACAGCTAATTCAGAGGCTTCCATGAACTGCTCTGGGTCTGCTGGGAATGATTCTGTGCTGCTGAGGTCTGTCGTAAACTATGTTCCACTCACACCCTTTCATAGCATATTTTTCCTACCAACCTCCTAAGATGTCACTGGGCTGAGAGATTTGGAAGCTGTCATTTTTGCTACTGACTGAGTCATCCCACTGCCTGGGCTGGTCCTAGGAGATGCATGCTGCACTGCATTCCCTTCCCACCCCACTGCAACAGACCTTTCCCTCCAAACTTTTAAAACATCTTGAGCTTGAAAAATTCTTTTACACCACATTTTTTATAATCTAAAATTCTCTTAGAGCAATTATTTAAAGGTGTATGGAGTAATTTGTGGGGGGAAGAATTCAAGTGAGTCCCCACCTTTAACTTGCCACCTTGGTTCTATATATTATTTTTTTCTACATTTCTGGGTTTCTTTCATTGTATTCTCAATTTATTGATCTTCTATTTCTCTATTTTATTCATGCAAGCATTTAGAAATATAAAAATTCCCATAATGACTGTTTCAGTTGCATGCCACAGGTCTCAGTATGTTGTCTCATTATTACCATTATCATGATTGAAACCATAGATTATTTCTATGATTTGTTGTTTTATCCACTCATTATTTTTTAATTCTTTATTGCTGTTTCACTTTTTTTTAGGTTTTTGCAAGGCAAAGGGGGTTAAGTGGCTTGCCCAAGGCCACACAGCTAGGTAATGATTAAGTGTCTGAGACCGGATTTGAGCTCAGGTACTCCTGACTCCAGGCCCAGTGCTTTATCCACTACGCCACCTAGGCACCCCTTATTGTTGTTTTACTTTTCCACAAACATGTTATGAAAGTTTTTTTTTTTTTTAGCATTCATCCGTATGCCTATAAATATTTCTAACTTGAAAAAACGCCTTCCACCCTCCATTCCCACCCCTCTTCCCTCGGCAAGTAGACAGATTAATAATGTACTTACACATTTGTGTTAAGTGTGTTTTCAGGTTATCCATTTTTGTTATGAGAAATTAAGATCAAGGGAAAGAAATACATAAGAGATAGTTTTAACAAAACTTCTGTCTTCAAATCCTGAAGCATTTTGGGGATTTTTTTGTTTTGTTTTGGTTTTCTTCTTCTAGATCGGGATAGCATTGTCCATAGCTGTTCTAATAGGTTGGGCTAGCTCTTTGAACTGCTGAAAACAAATGCATCCATCAGGGTTTATCATCTCACAATGTTGTTGTTAATATGTGCATTGTTTTCTTTGTTCTGTTCCCTTCACTAAGCCTCAGATTCTGTAATTCCTTCCATGCTTTTCTAGAGGCTGACCATTTATGATTTCTTATAGAACAATAATATTCCATAATATTCATGTACCAAAACTTGTTTCACCATTCCCCAATTGATGGGCATCCCCTCAATTTCCAACCCTTTGCCACTCCAAAAAAGAGTTACTATGAATATTTTGGAACATGTGGGATTTTTCCCATTTTTTACAATTTCTTCTGGCTATGGGCCTAGAATTGGAATTGCTGTGTCAAAAAGTATGAAGAGTTTTATTGCTCTTTGGGCATAGTTCCATATTGCTTTCCAGAATGGTTAAATCACTTCACAACTCCACATTAACATCCCAATTCTCCCACAACCACTCCAACGTTGACCATTTTCCTTTTTTGTTATTTTAAACAATCAGATAGGTGATACCTCAGTGATCCACTCATTCTTTAAAATTAGATTATTTAGTCTTCAATTAATTTTCAATCTATCCTTCCATGGTACTTTATTACATGCAATTTTTCTTGCATTATGGAACAAAAATTATTTATTTAATATTTCTACCTTTGGGCATTTGATTATAATGCTTTCATGCTCTAATACAAAGTGAATTTTTGTGTAGGTGCAATGCACCATTGAAGAAAAGGTAAATTTCCTTCTATCCCCATTCTATTTTCTCCAGAATTCTATTATATCTAATTTCTCTCAAATTTTATTCACCTCCTTAACTTTCTTATTGTTTATTTTATGATTGGACTAATATAATTTTGAAACAAAAAAGATGGAGGTCTCTCAATAGTACAGTTTTTTTTGTCTATGTCTTGCTATAACTCATTTAACTCCCTAAGAATTTGGAAGCCTTAAAACTCATAGATTTTTAGTATTGATATTACTTCATTGCCTATGGCATCTTTTAGCAAGATCAAATTTCCTTCCTTATTCCTTTTAATTAGATCTATTTCTGCTTTTGTTTAATCTGGGAATCAGAATTGCTACCCCTGGTTTTTTTTCTGCTTCAGCTGAAAACTAATATATATTCTGCTCCAGCCTTTTATCTTTACTCTATGTTTATCTCTCTGCTTCAAAAGTGTTTCTTATCAACAGTATATTATAGGATTATGAGTTTTAATCTACTCTGCTTTCTGCTTCTGTTTTGTGGGAGATTTTATCAAATTGACATCCATGATTATGATTATTAACTATCCATTACTCTCCAGTCTGTTCCCTCCAATTTCTACTCTATTCTCTCCTTTTACCCTATCCCTCCTGATCAGTGATTTGCTTCTGACCACAGCCTCCCTCAATCTTTAGTCCTTCAATCAGCACCCCCTTTCTTTCCCCTTTCCCATTCTACTTCTACCCTTCTTTCTGCCCTCCTTTTTATCATTTCCTCTTTCCTCTTTCCCCTCCTGATTGCTTATACAATAAACAAATTTCTAAACCTGACTCTGTTATTTCTATTTTGAGCCAAACCTGATGAGAGTAACATTCAAGCAGTTCTCACCACCTTCTTTCTTCTCCTCTACAGTAATAGTTGCCTTGTACTTGTTCATTTATTGTAATTTACCCTATTTTGTCTTCCTCTTCACTCTTTTACTAGTACAATACTTTTATTGTCACTTTGATTAATTTTTACATCACCATATCAAAATCAACTTTGCCCACACCATCTATGTTTATTTCTTCTAATAGAGATATAGTTCTCAAGAGTCACAAGCATCATCTTTCTATGTAGTGAAGTAAACAGTTTGGTTGTTTTTTTTTCATTTCCTGTTTACTTTTTTATACATCTCTTCAGTGTTGGATTTGAAGATCAAATTTTCTAATGAGTTCTTGTTTTTTTTTTTTCAGGAAAATTTAAATGTCACCTATTTCATTGAATTTCCATTTTCCATCCAAAAGAATATACTCACTTTTTCAGGGAATTGATTCTTGGTTTTAGTTCAAGTTCACTTGCCCTATGAAATCTTGTGGTCCTTACTCCATTATCCTATAGAGTTGAAGATGCCAAGTCTTGTGCATTCCTGACTTAGACTACTTAATATTTGAATTGTTTCTTTCTAGTTGCCTTCACTATTTTTCCTTGGCCTGAGAACTCTACAATTTGGTTACAAAATTCCTCAATGTTTTCATTTTGAGATTTCTTTCAGGAATTTGTGAGTTCTTTTAAAAAACATTTATTTATTTATTTACTTATTTTCATCCATATGCACATGGATATTTTTAAGTTACAAAATTTCCTTCCACTATTCCTTCCTACCCCTCCCCTCAGAAATGAAGAACCAGCTTAGCATTATACATGCATATTTTGGAGAAACATATTCATATATTATTTTTTTTAGTATTTGGAATTAGGATTAAGGGAAAGAGAGATACATAAGATATAAATATTATAAAGTGTTCATCAGATTTTGAATAGTTGCTTATTCTTTTGTTTTGTTTTGTTTTGTTTTTACCTCTGGATGGGGATAACATTGTCCATAACCATTCTATTATGGTTATCCTAGCTCTCTGAACTGCTGAGAGGAGCTGCTTCCATTAAGGTTGATCATCTCACAATGTTGTTGTTAATGTGTATATTGTTCTCTTGGTTCTGCTCCCTTCACCAGTATCAGAACCTGTGAGTCATTCCATGCTTCTCTAGAGTCTAACCATTTATGGTTTCTTACTGAACAACAATATTCCACAGTATTCATCTACCATAACTTGTTTAGGTATTACTCAATTGATGGGTACCCCCTTAATTTCCAATTCTTTGCAATTACAAAAATAGCTACAAATTTTTTGGAATATTTAGGACTTTTCCGATTTTTAAATAATTTTGTCTGGTTATTGGTGGATTCTTACAATATCTAGTTTATTATCTAGTTCTAAGACAACAGAGTAATTTCCCTTGATAATTTTTTGTAAAACTGTAACCCAGTCTCTCTATTTTCTCATCACTTCTTTCAGGTACTCTAGTAATTCTTAAATTATCTCTTTTGTCTCCATTTCCCAAGTCAGTTGCTTTTCCAGTGAGGTATTTTACAGTTACTTCTATTTTTGAATTTTTAAAAATTTTATTTGACTGATTTATAATGCCACATAGCTCTCATTTGCTATTTTTAGAAAAATTATTTGTTCACTTTGTTTCTCCTTTTCCATTAGGCAAATTCTTTTTTCTAAAGGAGTGGTTTCTTTTTTCCATCTGCCCAATTGTAGTTTTGAAGGAGTTCTTTTCTTTTTTCATTTGATGAGTTGTATTTCTTTTCTTTTTTTTGTATTCATTATTATTTACTTTTTTATTCTCATTTTGTACAAATTTTTTTTACATTAATAAAATATTCTTGTTTAGGAGTAAACAAAATATCCCCCCCATGAATATAGACTTGCTTAGGTGAAAAAGTAAAGGGGAGAGAAAAAAATTAAAATTAAAAAAAATAATAGTAATAATTGTAGGTATGGCCGGGTGGCACAATGGACGAAGCACCAGCCCTGAAGCCATGAGTACTCAAGCCCACATCCAGCCTCATAAACCCAACAATCACCCAGCCATGTGACATGAAAGCCACCTTATCCCCATTGCCCTGCAAAAACCAAAAAGAAGAAAAAAAAAAGACCCAAAATAAAATAAAATAGTAATAATAGTAGGGGTGGCTGGGTGGCAGACAGAGCATTGGTCCTTGAGCCATGAACACCCGGGTCCAAATCCAGCCTCAGACACCCAAAGATCACCCTGCTATGTGGCCCCAGGCAGGCCACCCAGCCCCATTTTCCCTGCACCCTCTCCCAAATAATAATAACAAAAAATGTGCTCCAGTCTTTGTTCCAACACCAACAACTCTGTCATGGGTGGATGGGTGGATCGCATTTTTTATGGTAAGTCCATCGAAAAAGTTACTTCCATATTTTTCCAACGTTGTCTTTGCTGATTGCAACTCCCTCCTTTCTTATTTCTCCACTACCATGTACTATATTTTCTCTCTCCTCTGACTCTGACTCTGCTGTATGGTAGCTGAATGGCGCAGCAGAAAGATCCCTGGTCCTGGGGCAAGAGGCCCTGAGTCCCCGTACCACCCCTTAGGCCCAGCATCCACCTGGCCCTATGGTCCTGGGCAGGCCTTCCAATCCCAGCCCCTTGCAAGAAGTAAGACAGAAAATGTGTTATATCTGACCACTCTCCCCACATGGTCCATCCTCTCCTCCTTTATTCACATCCCCACCACTTCGCCCTGCTCCCCTCTCCTTCTTACTCCAGATGCCTATACCCCATTGAGTATATATGCTGTTTCCTGTCCTAACCACCTCTGATGAGAGCAAAGGTTCCCTCATTCCCCCTTGCCTCCCCGCTTCCATATCATTTCAATAGCTCATTGTAATAAAAAATCTTATTATATGAAATATCTTGGCCTATTCCCCCCTCTCCTTTTTCTTTCTCCCATTACATTTCCCTGTTTTTCTATTGACTCCATCTTTACACCACATTTTATCTTCAAATTCAGCTTTCTCCTGTGCTTCAACTATAAAAGCTCCCTCTATCTGCTGTATTAACTGAGAAGGTTCATATGAGTATTATCAGTGTCATTTTTCTATGCTGGAATACATGCAGTTCATCATGATTAAGTCCTTCATATTTTCCCCCTCTCCTCCAATCTCCATGCTTCACCTGAGTCCTGTATCTGAAGATCAAACCTTCTGTTCAGCTCTGGCCCTTCTAACAGGAACATTTGAAATTTCCCTGGCTACATTTCCTGATCATGACTTTCAGGTATTCCAATAATTTTAAAATTACCTTTCCTAAGGCCGTTTGCCATATCAGTTGTTTTTTCAATGATATATTTCACATTTTCTTCTAATTTTTCATTTTTTGGTTTTGAAGTATTGATTCCTGATTTCTGGTAAATTCATCAATCTCCCTGAATTCTATTCTTTATCTGAAGGATTTGTTCTCCTCAGAGAGTTTTCTTATCTCTTTTTCCATCTGGCCAACTTTGCTTTTTAAAGCAATCTTGTCCTCAATAACTTTTTGAACGGTTTTATCCATTTGATGTAAGCTGGTTTTTAACATGCTATTTTCTTCAGCGTTTTTTTGGATTTCCTTGACTAAGCTGCTGACTTCATTTTCATGTTTTTCCTGCATCTCTCTCCTTTCTTTTCCCAGTTTTTCTTCCAGCTCCCTCATTTGATTTTTAAAGTCTTTTTTGAGCTCTGTCATAGCCTGAGCCCAATTTCTGTTTTTCTTGGAGTCTTTAGATGCAGGAGCTTGTGCTTCCTCATCTTCAGACTGAGTATTTCAATCCTTCTTGGGCTCATATGCAAAATATTTCTAAATGGTCTTCCTCTTGTTTCTCTGCTTGCTCATTTTCCCAGCCTGGGCCTGGTTTTGGGGTGCTTCCTGAGCTTTTGGGACACTGCCACAAGGGTCTCAATGTGTGATGCTCTGTCCTCCCTCCTGTCTGTGAATGACTATAAGCACCCCACTCTGCCACAGGGCTGAGTTGGGGGGGGGGGCTGCTGTTCTATAGGGGGCCTAGACTGCGATCAGGATCTGAATGTGGTCAGAGCCCCAAAGTCCTGTTTCAGAGGCAGAGGACAGAGCTCTGTAGTCTCTCTTCACTCCCCTCCCTCAGCTCAATGGGCTCATGCCCAGGGGCTCCTGCTTACAGGCTCAGCCTGCTTCTGTTTCCAGATCTGGGCTGCAGAAAGACCAAGCTCCTTGCTGTATGCCCTGAGGGCTGGGCTTCACGTGCTTGCTCTAGTAGAGGTCCCTGCTGTTCCCCCACATTGTGTCCCGTGCTTCTCGGGGTGCAGCTCAGGAGACTCCCCCGCTGCTGTGAGCTGGGGCTCCCAGCACCCTGGGACTGCCTCCGTGAGGCTGAAGTTCTTTCGCTCTTGACGAGTTGTATTTCTCAAAGAGTTTTCTTTTTCCATTTGTCAGTTCTATTTTGAAAATTGTTGTTTGCTTAATCCATTTGCCCAATTGCAATTTTAACGCTGTTGTTTTCATCAGTCATTTTTTGTGTGTTTTCTTTTCCAAGCTGTTGAATATCTTTTGGAAATCTCTCATTTCTTTTTCCAATTCTGTATTTGATTTTGAAAATGTTCTTTGATCTCTTTCAAGAGGACTTTTTGAATTTAAGACCAAGTCATATTACCCTTTTGGGATTCACATTTTGGGATTTTTCCAGTGCCTTCTTCTGAAATGGTGTTTTGATCTTCCTTATCACAGTAACTTTCTACAGTTAGGGCTTTCTTTTTTTCTTTTTCATTTTTAGCCTAAATAATAGTTTTTGTTTTTAAGGTAGAGTTCTGCTCCTAGACAGTGGATAGAGCTAGGGGGAGGGCACATATTGTCTTAAGTTTTCTGGGCTTCTGGGTCAAAGGTCAGTTCACTGTCCTTCCATGCATTTAGGTCCCAGGTGTTAGCAACTATGCTGGCATCATCTTTTATAGTCACACCCACTGTGCTGGCATTCTGCGGCTTCCTATTTATTTTTACATTGGCCTGGAGGCCTTTCAATTGACCTGCTACATCACTGAACTGCTGAATTGGGAACTAGGGGTCTTGCTGGTGTGCTATGATACAGTCTTCCCCACCACTGCCAGAACTACACAGGGCTCCCTCTGCCCCTCAATGGGACAGATTTTTCTGAAGTCCTTCCGAGATATCTTGAGCTGAAAATGCTCCATTCTATCATTTTATATGTTCTGTCACTCTAGAACTCATTTAGATTATTGACTAACATTGTTTGTGAGGGAAACTCAGAAGAGTTCAGAAAAAGTCTGAGCTTCTCTCAACAATTTTTGTGACACTATATCCTATCTCTGGTCATAATTTAATCTTTGTGATATGTTGTTTTAGCTTCTTTGTTAATGGTATATTTAGTTTTTTCCTCACATTTATGTTCAATAGGGATATGCTTTTCCCCTATTCCCAATTCTCATTTTTTTTATCAAGACAATGTATGTGTCATAATGAATTCATTGTTCTTTGATTATCTGATAAAATTTACCTATAAATCCATACCTCCCAATCTAATCAAGGGAACAAAATAGAGATGGGGAGAGAAGATATTTTATATAGGGTATAATAGAGAATATAGGGTATAATAGAGAATTCTGAAGAACACCAAAAGCAGCATCACTTATAGGAAATGAGAATTTACTGAATGCTGCCTGCCCTCCACTCAGAAGGTCAAATCAGAGGAAGAGTATACTGATGAAATGTGAATATCAGGTAGATTCAACCTTCAAAGACAATGAGATTTCCCAGGAAAGAAAGGCATGAAGGAGTGTTCCAAAAATATTACAAAAAAAGTTAGGAATGAATGACTGCAGGAAATATCATGAGACTGGAAAAAACATAGGATACATCTCAGGGGTGTGAAGTCTTATAATTCTAGTAAAAGTACTAATTTCTTCAGATAGCTAATAAATTTTATGTCCATTAATTCCTCCTAGTTACATAAGCCTCTTTTTTTTCCAAAAAAAGAGGTCTATAATTTTGCTAACATATTTTACCTTATTTGGGAGGCAGCATGATACAATGAAAGGAGCAATGGATTTAAAGTCAGATGACTTGGTTTTAATCCAATTTTTGCAACTTCCTTGTTTAACCACAGGAAAATCATTTAATAGCTCTGAGTCTGGGTTTCCACATCTGTGAAATGAAAGAATTAAACCAGATAGCATCCATAGTGGTTTTTAGTTCTTGATATTTGATCTTATACTCTGCATCATTCCTGGAAGGAGGGAATAGGAAAATGGCTGCAGTTAATAAGACACTCTACTGAAGATGAGGACTTATATCATAACTTTCTTTCAAAAGCCATAAAGTTCTCTTTGCCCTATAATACTCTCAAGAATTTGTCATTAAAAATCTTCTTTTCCACCAAAATGGTCACACAAGATGAGCTATCCCCAGAGCTAACTTTTATCCCTTAGCGTAAGTTTTCCCTAAATTACTTTTAATTACTTTCTCTTCTATTTTCTTTTCTGGGTCTCTCTGTCTGGTTCTAACACTACTTCTAGTCAGAAAACCATATTCTGACAAGAATAATACCTTTAAAAAAGACTAGGTTATATGACAAAAAATTTTTAAAAAATCCAAAGCAGAGAAAAATACCTTAAAGTGTAGAATTGGCCAAAAGGAAAAGGAAGTATAATATGTCATGAACTGAGCAAATGAAAACTAATGACTATGAGAAATCAAGAAATAATAAAACAAAACCAAAAGAATAAAAAAGAAGACTATATACATATATATAGATAGATATTGATATATAAATATCTAAATATAAATATAAAAAGATATAGATATAAATTTATTGAATTGGAAAACAATTGACCTGGAAAACAGATCCATTAAAGATTTTTAAAAACATTTTCTGTGATAATGACCAAAAGAAAAGCCTAGACTTCATCTTTCTTTTTTTAAATAATTAATTTGTTTTCATCCAAGTTACAACATTTTCCCTCCATCCTCCTTTCCCACACCCCTCCCCTCAGCAAGGAATAATCAAGTTAGAATTTTACATACCTATTTTGTTAAACATGTTTAAAAATTAGTAATTTTGGGTATAAGGAATTAAGATTAAAGGAAAGAGATACATAAGAGATAATTTTTATAAAATGTTAACAGATTTAGAAAGGTTGGTTTTTTTTTCTGTGTTTTGTTTTGCTTTGTCTTTGCTTCCTCTGATTGAGGATAATATAATCCATATTCAGTCAAATACAATTGTCCTATCTTTCTGGACTTCTGAAAGCAGCTGCTTCCATCAAGGTTGTTCATCTCATATTGTTGATGTGTACAGTTTTTTCTAGGAGTAGTCCTTTTGCTCAGGATCAGATCCCATAAGTCATTCCATGTGTCTCTAGAGTTCAACCCCTTATAGTTTCTTAAAGTACAATAGTATTCATGTAGAATAACTTGTTTACCCATTTGCCAATTGATGGGCATCTCCTCACTTTCCAATTCCTTGTCACTACAAACAGAGCTGCTATGAATATTTTGGAACATGTAGGACTTTTCCCCCATTTTAATAATTTCTTCCGATGTGAGATGATACCTCATTGTTGTTTTAATTTGCATTTCTCTATTCAATAGTGATTTGGAGCATTTTTTTTCATATGATAATATATAGCTTTATTTTCTCCATTTGAAAACTTCATATCCTTTGAACATTTATCAATTGGGAAATGACTTTTGACCTTACAAATTTGATGAAATTCTCTATTGATTTTAGAAATGAAACCTTTATCAGAACAACTAGTTGTGAAGATTGATTCATAGCCTCTGCTTTTCTTCTAATTTTAGCAGCATTGATTTTACTAGTGCAAAAATGTTTTAATTTAAAATAGGCAAATCATTCATTTTGTAGTTTATAATGTGCTCTGATTCTTGTTTTGTCACAAATTTATCCCTTTTCCATAGATCAGATAGATAGAGTATCTTTGGTCTGCCAATTTACCTATGGTGTTGCTCTTTATATCTAAATCCTGTACCAATTTTGACCTTATTTTCATCTGGTGTGAGTTGTGGAGCTATGCCTAGTTTTAGCAAAACTATTTTCCAGTTTTCCCAACAATTTTTGTCAAATAGTGAGTTCTTATCCCAAAAGCTCATGTCTCTGAGTGTCTCAAATAGTGGTTTGCTATACTCATTTATTGCAATTTCTTTTGAACCCATCCTCATCCATTGATCCATTACTCTATTTTTAACCAGTACCATAGACACCATCCTTCAAGAAATTATTATATTAAAGTACCATGATATTCTAGAATAAAAGGATAAAATAGAAAATGGAAGAATTTAACAATCACCTCCTAAAAACATCTCAAAAGGAAAACTCCCCAGATTATTATAGGCAAATTCCAGAGCTTCTCGATGATGAGAAAATAGAGAAAGCAGTAAGAAAGAAAAAAAATGTAATTAATTGTTATGAGGCCACAATCCAAATAGCACAACATTTTGCATCTTTTAAATGAAATAATTTGAAGAATTGTAATATAATATTATGGAACACAAAATAGCTTGGATTATAACTAAGAACCCAGTACCCAACAAAACTGACCACATGCTTTCAGGAGAAAATGTGGACATTCACTGAGAGAGAGAAGACATTCAAGCTTTGTTAATGAAAAGATGACTACTGGACAGAAAATCTGGCTTTTCCAAAAAAAGATTCAAGAAAAGCATAAAAACATAAACAGGGAAGGGATATTATAAAGGATTCAGTAAGGTTAAATTTTTTTCATACCTATATAGGAAGATGGTAATGGTAACTATTAAGAACTTTCTCATTATTAGGAAAGTTAGGAGCCTATATAGACAAAAGGTATGGGAGTGAGTTGAATATGAAAGGATGATATCTAAAAAATAAAATTAAAAGTTGAGAGAGAAACATAATAGGAATATATACTGGAAAGGGAGTGGGAAAGGTAGAATGGGGGTGAATTATTTCAAATAGAGGAAAAAAATCTTTTCTAGGAAAGGGTAAGAGGAGTGAATGAGGGGGAATGATTACACCTTAATCTCTTCAGTATTGGTTAAAAGAGGGAATGAATGACATATATACTCAATTGACTATAGAAATCTCTCTTACTCTGTAGAAAAGCAAGAGGGGAAGGGGATGAGAGAAGGGAGGGAGTTAATAAAAGGAAGAGGAAACCAGGGAACAGAATAGTCAGAAACCAAATACTTTTGAAAATGAACAAGGTGAAAGGAGAGAGAGAATAGAATAAATGGTGGGGGGGTGGGGGTGAAATAGGATGGAGGAAAATATGCTTAGCAATACATAATGGATAAAAATTTAAAGCAATTTTTTGTATCAAAATACTGAAGAAAATTTTCTCACATAAAGACCTCCATTTTCAACATATAGAGATCAGAAAACTTTGCAAAAATAAAAGACATTACTCAATTGACAAATTATCAAAATGTATGATGGCTGGTTGGCTCTAGTCCTTCTTTAACAAAAGAAAACCAAAATTGCCTCACAAAGTTTGAGACAAATTACAGTGTGTCTGACTGTGACTGATCAGACCAATATGACTTTGGAATACTATATCCCAGCTTGGGCACAAATACTCCATGTGAACCCCTGGGGTAGGTACCCTAAACTTATTTGAGTGCTTCAATTCTGTCTTCCTCATAGAGTGCACTCTCACTGATGAGGGCACATCATGCTTGGCAGTCCTGCACCAGTGTCTCCCATGCTGTACAATGAATTCTAAAGTTCTTCAGTGAGACCTTCAGGGTTTCTTGGTATCATTTCTTCTGACTTCTTTGTGAGCAATTGCTTTGTGTGAATTCTCCATAAAATAAGGTTCTTTTGGTTTGGTTTGATTGTTTTTTTAGTAAAACATACATCTAGCATTCTAACAATGTCCAGCCCATCATAGTTGCACTCTCTGTAGTAATGCTGGAATGCTAGGCAGTTTAATTCGAGAAAGAACCTCAGTGTCTGGTATCTTCTCCTGCCAGAAGATCATTAGAATCTTCCTAAGACAATTTAAATGGAAGAGATTCAGTTTCCTGAAATGATGCTGGTAGACTGTCCAGGTTTCATAGGCATACAGCAATGAGGTCAACACGATGGCTCTGTATACCTTCAGTTTGATAGTCAGTCAATTACGTCTTCTCTCTCATACTTTCTTTTGGAGCCTCCAAAATACTGAGCTAGCTCTAGTAATGTGAGTCTCAACCTCATCATCAATTATACTTGGAAAGGATAATGTCAAGGTAAATGAACTTATCCACACAGTACTCAAAACGTTTCCCTTTGCTGTAATCAATGGTTCCACATATGGATGTTGTGGCGCTGACTGATGGAATGCCTGTGTTTTCTTGGTGTTAATTTAGCACAAGCAGCAGAGAATCAATCCATTCTTTGTTGTATCTAAGCTTCAGAGACTTCATTGAGTGCACAACCATCTTCAAAGAGAAGATCATATACCAATCCTTCCTCTACTTTGGTCTTGACTTGAAGCCTTTTCATGTTGAAGAATTTATCTTGAGTGCAGTAGTTGACTTTGAGACCATGCTCATACTCACTGAAGGTATTTGATAACATGGCTGAAAATATCATACTAAAAAATATAGAAGCAACGACATGTCCTTGTTTTACTGCATTGGTGACTGGGAAATCTCAAGAGCATCATTGACTATCCAGAATCAGGGCTTGCGTGCCATAATGAAATTGACATACAATACTGATGAACTTCTTTGGGCAACCAGATTTTGCCACAATTTTTCAAAAACTCTTGTGACTGATAGTATCAAAGACCTTGGTCAGATCTACAAATGTTGTATACAGACCTCTGTTCTGTTCCTGGCATTTTTCCTGGAGTTGTCAGGTCTCAAACACCACATCTACTGTTCTTCAACCTTTCCTGAAACCACACTAGCTCTTCCAGGTGAAGGATCAGTCTATTGAGAAGGACTCTACTAAGAATCTTACCAACAATGACTAAAAGAGAAATACTCCTGTAATTGTCACAGGACAATCTATTCCCTTTACCTTTATAGAGATAGACAATGGAGGAATCCTTGAATTCTTGGGAGATGATCACTTCATGCTATATAATCTGGAAAATTTCAGTCAGTTTTTGGATGAGCAATGGACTCCCCCAAATTGTATATCTCAGCTGAAATATAATCAATACCATGTGCTTTGCCACTTGAATGGAGGTTAATGACATTCAAAACCTCTTCTTCAATTAGAACTTCAGCTACAGACTAATTGACTTCAACTTGAGGTAAATGGTCAATACCTTCTGCATTGATTGAGGATAGTCTGTTAAGAAAACTATGGAAGTATTTTTGACCCATCTCTCTAGGATCATGTCCCTATTGCTAATCAATATTAATCCTGACTTCTGGTCAATATGGTGGAGAGAAGCCAGGCAGTATCTTAAGCTCTCTTGGTTTTCCCTCAGAACTAACATGAACCAAGATCTTAACTGAATTTGGATCCACAGGACCCAGAGAAGATCCTAGATGAACACTGTGCAGCAAGTTCTATGAAAGGGGAACGGATAAGTGGGGGGCAGAAAGCAGAGGCCTAGAGCAGAAACAGTGGGGTGAGGCCTGGGGACTAATCTGAGAATAACCACATGCTTTGGTTATGTGTATAGTGGATTAGAGAGTTCCAAACCAACAGGTGAGAGAGATACAGTGCTACACTTAGACATCTGTCCAGTCAGCTCAGCTGGTCTGGGGTCACAAGTCCCCATGTTTTCAGTGAAATCCCTGTGTTTCCAGTTGAGTCCCCTCCCCACACCATCCCTCTGGGTGAAATTGACTCTCCCCTGAACAAACACATAACAGCTTCCTCCCCTCCCCTTTCAGGTTCAGGTGTAGGCAACAGATCACCCCTAGGGTTGATTAAGGATCAAATAGATTAACTATATAACACTAGGGCCAAGCCCACAGTGTTCCAGAGTAAACAAGATCCTGTATTCCCTCCCCTCCACACACACAACCCAAGGCCTTGGAAGTGGACCATTAATCAAGGACACAGCCACTCCAGAGAAAGTATCTGGCATCCCCTATTGGATGGCTCACTTGGAGGTACTAAGTCAGTGAACAAAGCCACTAGGGATTTCAACACCAAAGGTCTGTGACCCAGTTCCTTGCCCAACACAAGATCCTAGGAAAAGAGCCCAAAATGAAGAAAGAACAGTGGAAGGGGCCTATTTAATGTTACCTTGAAGAAAAAGAACCTAACTCAGAGAAGACTAGAGCTTCAGAGGAGAATATGAATTGGTCTCTAGTTCAGAAAGACTTCTTAAAAGAGATCAGGAAGGAGTTTAAAAATCAAATGGAAAAATCAAAATAGTAAAACCAAATGGAAACACAAGAGAAAATAGACACTATGCAATAACATCTTGCAACAAGGAAACAAACCCTTTGAAGAATACAATTGGACAAGTGGAAAAAGAAAATAACTCTCAAAAACACAACTGGGCAAATGAAAATCTCCTTCAAGAGTAGAAATGACAAATAAGAAAAGGATTGGGAAAAGGTAAATGAAACAAAATCTTTAAAAATGATATTGGAATATGGAGAATCTAATGGCTTCAAGAGACAATAAGAATCTGTTAAAAAAATTTAAAAACATTAAAAATAGAAGAAAATGTAAAATGCCTCATTGGCAAAACAACTGACTTGGAGAATAGAACTAGAAGTGAAAATTTAAGAATCATAAGGCTTCTTGAAAAAGTTGAGGAGGAAAAAAATGCCTGTTCCATATTTCAGAATATAGTAAAGGAGAAGTGCTCTGAGAATATGGAACCGGAGAATAAAATAAATATTGAAATAATATATTAATCTCCTCCTAAAAGGAATCCCCAAATAAAAACACCATGGAATATTTTGGCCAAACTCATGAACTATCACATAAAGAAAAAAAAATTCTGCAAGCAGCCTGAAAGAAACAAATCAAATACCAAGGAGTCACAGTAAAGGACCTGACCACATCAACATTAAAAGATTGAAGGACATGGAATATGATATTCTGATGAGTGCAAATGATTGAAATGCAGCCAAGAATTCACAATCCAACAAAAGTGAACCTATTCTTCCAAAGGACATTTAACAAAATAGGATACTTTCAACTTTTCCTGTTGAGAAGACAAGAGCTAAATAGAAAATTTGAACTTCAAACAAGAGATTGAAGACATGAAATGGTAAAAAGCAGAAAAGAAAAAAAAAACCTGTGTTCCAATAATAAGAAACTGACTATATACCTACTGGAGAGAAATATTCTCATGATTCTTGAGAATTGTACCTCTGTTAGAGGGTTTATATTTAGCCAGAAATAGTGGGCACTCATGACTTGTCCATGACTCTAATAGAATGTTTTAAAAATAATATCTCCTTAAAAATGGGGAACAGTAGAGAGATGGGAGGATAGAGGAAACTTAATAGAGTAAATCACATCACATGAAGAGGTGCAAAGGATACAACCAAAGCAGTTATTAGGGTATGTATTATATCTCTAAATGTTTAAATGAATAAAATAGAGAAAGATGAAATCAATGAACTAAGCATGCAACTGAAAATGTTAGAGAAAGACAAAATTAAAACACCCTAATTAAAGCCTAAATTAGAAAATCTAAAAATTAAAAGAGAAATTAATAAAACCTATTGCAAGAAAACTAATGAAGTAATAAATAAAACCAAGAGTGGTTTTATGAAAAACTCAATAAAGTAGATAAATCTTCAGTTGATATGATTTTAAAAAAAGAAAGAAAGAAACCAAATTATTAGTATCAAAAATGAAAAATAAAAAGAATTCCCAACCAATGACCAGGAAATTATAGTAAAAATTTGGAACTCTTCTGTCCAACTGTATGCCAATAAATTTGATAATCCAATTGAAATGGATGAATATTTACAAAAGTATAAGTTTCCCAGGTCAAATGAAGAGGAAATTAAATACCTAAATAACCCTATCTCAGAAAAGAAATTCAACAAGTCATCAATGAACTTCCTAAGAAAAAATCTCCAGGGCCAAGTGAATTTACAAAATTTACAATTTTCACACAAATCCTAGCAAACATTTAAAGAAGAATTGGCTCCAATTCTATATAAACTATTTGAAAAAAATAGATGAAGAAGGAACACTGCCTAATTCCTTCTATGATACCATTGTGTTGCTGATACCTAAACCAGGAAGAGTCAAAACAGAGAAAGAAAATTATGGACCAATTTCCCTAATGAATATTGGATGCAAGGGGCAGCTAGGTGGTGTAGTAGATACAGCACCAGCCCTGGAGTCAGGAGTACCTGAGTTCAAATCTGGCCTAGCTATATGGCCTTCGGCAAGCCACTTAACCCTATTGCCTAGGAAAAAAAAACTAAAACAAAAAATATGGATGCAAAACATCTCAAATAAAATCTCAGCAATGTGATCAAACAAGTTTTATTCCAGGAATGCAGGGTTGGTTCAATATTAGGAAAATCATCAGCATGATTGACTATATCAATAACAAACTTAACAGAAATCTTATGATTATTTCAATAGATGCTGAAAAAACCTTTGGCTAAAAACAGTACCTATGACCACTACAAACACTAGAGTACATAGGAACAAATGGATTGTTCCTTAGAATGATAAGCAATATCTATCTGAAACTATCAAAAAACATTAAATTCAATGGGGATAAATTAGAGGCATTTCCAATAAGATCGGGGGTGAAACAAGGATGCTCATTATCACCATTACTATTCAATATTCTATTAGAAATGTTAGTTTCAGTATTAAGAGAAGAAAAAGAAATTGAAGGATTTAGAATTGGGAAGGAAGAAATGAAGCTCTAATTCTTTGCAGATTGCATGATAGTATACCTAGAGAGTCCTAGAAAATCATCTAAAAACCTACTGAAAACAATTAGCAAATTTAGCATAGTTGAAGTATAAAATAAATCCTCAACATTTACATATTACTAGCAGCGAGAGTTAGAAAGAGAAATCACATTTAAAATAATGTCAGACAGGGGAGTCTACCTACCAAGGCCGATTCAGAAACTCTATGAAAACAACTATCAAACACTTTTCACACAAATAAAATCATATCTAAATAACTGGAAAATATCAAGTGCTCATGGATAGGCCAAGATAATATAATAAAAATGAAAATTCTAACTAAATTAAACTACTTATTTACTTCAATATTCATCAAACTTCCAAAAATTACTTTAACGAGCTAGAAAAATTTTAACTAAATTCAGATGGAGAAACAAAAATTCAAGAATGTCAAGAAATTTAATGAAAAAATGCAAAACAAGGTGGTTTAACCTTACTAGATCTAAAATTATATTATAAATTATCAGTCATCAAAACTGTCTGGTACTGGTTAAGAAATAGAGTGGTGGATCAGTGAAATGCACTAGGTACAAAAGAGATACCTGGAAATGATTATAGTAATCTGCTGTTTCATAAACTCAAACAGTCCAGCTTCTGGGATAAGAGATAACTGTTCCATAAAAACTGGTGGGAGAAATGGAAGATAGTATGGCAGAACCTTGGATTAGATCAACATCTCAAACACAGATCAAAACGGGTACAGGATTTAAACAAAAATGAAAATATTATAAGCAAACTAAGAGTGCAATGAATAGTTTATCTGTCAGATTTATGGAAAGGAGAGGAGTTTATGACCAAGGAAGAAACAGAGCACATCATCAAAAACAAACTGGATAATTTTGATTACATTAAATTAAAAAGGTTTTGCACAAACAAAACCACTCTAACCAAAATCAAAAGAAATGTAGTAGGGAAAATGAACATTGTTGATGAGATTGTGGGAAGATTGGGACATTGATGCAATGTTGGTGCAGTTGGGAATGAATCCAACTATTCTGGAATGCAATACGGAAGTATGCCCAAAGAGCAATAGAACTATTCATATTCTTTGTCCCAGCAATTTCTGTTCTAGAACTATATTCAGAAGAAATTATTAAAAACGGGAAAAGGCCTACATGTTCCTAAATATTCATAGCAGTTCTTTTTTGCAGTGACAAAGAACTGAAAATTGAGGGGATGCCCATTAGTTGGAGAATGACTATGGCACATGAATGCTATGGAACATTATTGTTCTATAACAAACCATAAATGGTTATACTCTAGAGAAGCATGGAACAACTTACAGGATCTTATGCTGAGAGAAGGGAACAGAACCAAAAGAACAATGTACACATTAACAACAACATTGTGAGTTGATCATACTTGACAGAGGCAAGAGAACAACATACACATTAACAATATTGTGAATTGATCAACCTTGATGCTTATATCTACTTTCAGCAGTTCAGAGAGTTATGACAACATATTAAACCAGCTATGGCCAAAATTATCCCCAACTAGAGGAAGAATAACAATACAAAACAAAACAAAAAAGAAAAACCAACCTTTCAGATTCTTATAAACACTATAAAAATGATCTCGTATGTATTTCTTTCCCTTAATCCTAATTCCTCATAATGAAAATGACTAATCTGTAAAGATGTTTATAAAAAATACGTGTGTGCAGTGCAAACCGAATTGTTTTCCACTGAGAAGAGAGAGGTGGGAAAGGAGGTGGGAGAAAAATTTGTAAGTTGAAAATCTATATGTATGTATGTATGTATGTATCTATATGTATGTATGTATAAAAAGAAATGTAGCAAATTGGGAAATATTTTTTACAACTAGTGTTTCTGACAAAGGATTCATTTCTAAAATAAACAGAAAACTGAGTCAAATTTATAAAAATATTCCATTCTCCAATTGATAAATGGTTAAAGGATATGCAAAGACAATTTGCAGATGAGGAAATCAAAAGTTATCTAGAGCCATATGAAAAATTTCTGTAAATCATTATTGATTAGAGAAATACAAATTAAAATATCTCTGAGGTAACACCTCATACCTCTCAGATTGGTCAATATGACCAGAAAGGACAATTATCAATGTTGGAAGGGATGGGGGAAGTATGGGACAATAATGTTTTGTTGGTGGAGTTATGGTTTGATTTCCAGACAGCAATTTGGAATTATGCTCAAAGGCAATATAAATGTATATACCGTTTGATCCAGCAATAACACTACTGGGGCTATATCCTGAAAAGATCAAGAAAAAATGAAAAACTTCACTTGTACAATATTATTCATAGCAGCTATGATTGTGGTGGCAAAGAATTGGCAATCTAGGGGATGTACACCAATTAGGGAATTGTTAAACAAATTGTGGCATAGGTATATGATGGAACATTATTGTTCCATTAGAAATGAAGAGGGATGGGATTTCAGAGAAACTTGGAAAAATTTGCATGAATTGTTGCTGAGGAAGATAAACAGAGCCAGAAGAACTTTGTACACCCTAACAGCAACATTAGGGTGATGATCAACCTTAATGGACTTGCTCACTCCATCAGTGCAATAATCATGGACAATTTTAAGGTATTTGTGAAGGAGAATATCATCTGTATCCAGAGGAAGAACTGTGGTGTTTAAACAAAGATCGAGATTATAATCTTCAATTTAAAAAAAAACAGTTGCTTTATGTACTACATAATTTGCTACCTATAATATTTCATTTCTTCCTCAAGGATATGTTTTTTCTCTCATCACATTCAATTGTGATTGGTGCATATCATGGAGACAATACTGAGGTTATCATATTGCCTTCTATTTGGGTGGAGGGGGCAAGGAAGACAAGGAGAGAGGAAATTGGAAAATTCAAAACCTTACAAAAATGATTGGTAGAAGTTAGTATTGTATATAATTGAAAAACAAATAAAATATTTACATAATAAAATAAAATCTATGTGGATCCATGAACAGTGAATAGCTGAGATGAACCATGTCTTTGGCCCATAAATAGCCTTCAGGTCATCATAGAAGTATGTTGCTTTGTTACTGACTACATAAATGAATATGAATAATTTTCAGATGAAATAATCAAAACTATCCATAAAGATATTTAAAAAAATCCTAACTCATTATTGACCAGAAAAATGCAAATTAAAACAGTACTGAATTATTATCCCAAAGCTATTAGATTTGCTAATAGGACAGCAAAGGAAAGTGACAAATGTTGATGGATGGGAGAAATGCATTGCTGCTGGAATTATGAATGGTTCCAATCATTCCATCAAACAATTTGGAATTCAAAGGGTTATAAAATCATATGTACACTGCAAGTCACTTAACTTCTTTCAGTATCTGTTTTCTTATCATTTAATGACCACAAGAATAGGACAAGGTTATTTTTTTGTACTCAAAGATTTTATTTATTTTGAGTTTTACAATTTTCCCCTAAACTTACTTCCCTCACCCCACCCCACACAGAAGGCAATTTACCAGTCTTTACATTGTTTCCATGGTATACATTGATACAACTTGAATGTGATGAGAGAGAAATCATATCCTTAAGGAAGAAGCATAAAGCATATAAGATAGCAAGATCAGATAATAATATATATCATTTTTTTTTCTAAATTAAACTTAATAGCCCTTGGTCTCTGCTAAAAATCCACAGTTCTTTCTCTGGATACAGATGGTGTACTGCAGACAGCTCCAAATTGTTCCTGATTGTGGCACTGAGGGAATAAGCTAGTCCATCAAGGTTGATCATCCATCCCCATATTGTTGTTAAGTTGTACAGTGTTTTGCTACATCTGCTCAACACACTCAGCATTATTTCATGTAAATACCTCCAGGCTCCCCTGAATTCCCATCCCACCTGGTTTCTAATAGAACAATACTGTTCCATGACATACATATACCACAATTTGCTAAGCCATTCCCCAAATGAAGGACATTTATTTGATTTGCAATTCTTTGCCACTGCAAACAGGGCTGCTAAGAATATTTTTTGTGCAAGTGATATTTTTACCCTTTTTCATCATCTCTTCAGGGTACAGACCCAGTAGTGGTATTGCTGGATCAAAGGCTATGCACAATTTTGTTGCATTTTGGATGTAGTTCCAAATTGCTCTCCAAAAGGTTGGATGATTTCACAGCTCCACCAATAATGTAATAGTGCCCCAGATTTCCCACAACCCTTCCAAAAATGATCATTATCCTTTCTGGTCATATTGGTCAGTCTGAGAGGCATGAGGTGGTATCTCAGAGAAGCCTTAATTTGCATTTCTCTAAAAAGTAATTATTTCAAACAATTTTTTCATATGACTATGGATTGGTTTGATCTCCTCATCTGCAAATTGTCTTTGCATACCCTTTGACCATTTCTCAATTGGGGAATGGCTTTTAAAAAAATGAATCAGTTCTCTGTCTATTTTAGAAATCAGTTCTTTGTCAAAAACATTGGTTGTAAAGCTTGTTTCCCAGTTTACTACATTTCTTTTGATCTTGGTTACAGTGGTTTTGTCTGTGCAACAACTTTTTAATTTATTGTAACTGAATTCATCTACTATGTTTTTAGTGATGTTCTCCATATCTTCCTTAGTCATAAACTGCTTCCCTTGCCATAGATCTGACAGGTAAACTATTCCTTCATCTTCAAGTTTCCTTATATTATTTTTATGTCTAAATCTTGTATTCATTTTGATCTTATTTTTGTACAGTGTGTGAGGTGTTGGTCTAATCTAAGTTTCTTCCAAACAAACTTCCAATTTTCCCAGCAGTTTTTAATCAAAGAGAGAGTTTTTATCCCAATAGCTGGACTCCTTGGGTTTATCAAACAGCAGATAACTGTAATTGTTTCCTGCTATTGCACCTAATCTATTTTACTGATCCACCAATCTGTTTCTTAGCCAATACCAAACAGTTGTGATGACTGACGCTTTATAATATAATTTTAGATCAGGTAGGGCTAAGCCACCTTTTTTTTCACTTTTTTTCATTGAATCCCTGAAAATTCTTGAATTTTTGTTTCTCCATATGAATTTACTTACAACTTTTTTTAACTCTTTAAAGAAATTTTTTTTGGAATTTTGTTTGGTAGGGCACTAAACAGGTAGTTTAATTTTGGTAGAATTGACATTTTTATCATATTACCTGGACCTATCCATGAGCAGTTGATGTTTCCCCAGTTATTTAAATCAGATTTAATTTGTGTGAGCAGTATTTTGTAATTGTTTTCAAAAAGTTTCTGAGTCTGTCTTGGCAAATAAACTCCCAGGTATTTTATATTTTCTGAGGTTACTTTGAATGGGATTTCTCTTTCTAGCTCTTCCTGCTATATCTTGCTAGTCATATATAGAAAAGTTGAGGACATATTAGGGTTTATTTTATATCCTGCAACTTTGCTAAAATTGTTAATTGTTTTCAATAGTTTTTTTGGAGGATTTCTTGGGATTCTCTAAGTATACCATCATGTCATCGAAAAGAGTAAGAGTTTTGTCTCTTCCTTCCCAATTCTAATTTGTTCGATTTCTTTGTCTTCTCTAATTGCTGAAGCTAGCATTTCTAATATAAAATTGAATAGAAGTGGTGATAATGAGCTTCCTTGTTTCACTGCTGATCTTATTGGGAATGCCTCTAAACTATCCTCATCGCATTTAATGCTTGTTGAGGGTTTCATGTAGATACTGCTTATTATTCTAAGGAACAGTCCATTTATTCCTACTCTCTCTAGTATTTTTACTAGGAATGGATGCTGTATTATGTCAAAAGCTTTTTCAGCATCTATTGATATAGTCATATGATTTAATACTAACAATTTTACTAATATTGACCCAATCCTAAAGTCCTGGGATTACTCCTACTTGGTCATAATGTATTATCCTAATGATACCTTGTTGTTATTGATTTCCTAAGATTTTTATTTAAGATTTCAGCATCTATATTCATCATGGAGAATAGATCTATAATTTTCTTTCTCTGTTTTAACTCTTCCTGGTTTAGGTATGAGCATGATATTGATGTTATAGAAAGAGTTAGGCAGAGTTCCATCTTTCCCTATTTTTTCCAAAGAATTTATATAGAATTTTTCCTTAAATGTCTGATAGAATTTACTTGTGAATCCATCAGGCCTTGGAGATTTTTTATTATGTAGTTCAATGATGGCTTGTTGAATTTCTTTTTCTAAGATAGGGTTGTTTAGATATTTAATCTCCTCTTCATTTGACCTGGGCAATTTATATCTTTTGTAAATATTCTTCCATTTCACTTAGATTGTGAAATTGTTTGGCATAGAGTTGGGCAATAATTACAAATTATTACTTTAATTTCCTCCTCATTGGTGGTGAGTTCACCTTTTTCATTTATGAGACTAGCAATTTGGTTTGCTTCTTTCTTTTTTCAAATAATATTGACCAAAGATTTGTCAATTCTGTTGGTTTTTTCAGAAAACCAAGTCTTCATTTTATTTATTAAGTCAATAGTTTTTTTTTTTTTTTTGCTTTTTACTTTTGTTAATATCTCCTTTAATTTTAGAATTTCTAATTTGGTGTTTAATTGTGGGGTTTTGATTTGTTCTTTCTCTAATTTCTTCATGTAAGCATTTAAAGAAATAATATATCCCCTGACAGTTGTTTTGAGTGATTCCCATAAGTTTTTATATGTTGTTTTTTACTGTCATTATCTAGGATAAAATAATTAATTGTTTCTATAATTTTTTGTTTGATCCACTAATCCTTTGCAAATGAGGTTACTTAGTTTTCAATTAGTTCTTGATCTACAGCTCCCTGGCCCAATACTGCACATGATTTTTATTGCATTGTGAGCTGAGAAAGATGTATTCATTATTTCCATCTTTTTTTCAATTCATTATTAGGTTTGTATGCCTTAGTACATGGTTAATTTTTACATAAGTGCCATGTAATGCAGAGAAAAAGGTATATTCCTTTTTCTATACTCATTCAATTTCCTCCATAAATCTATCAGACGTAGTTTTTCTAGCAATCTAATTACCTATTTAACTTCATTCTTGTTTATTTTACGATTCAATTTATCTGAATCTGACAGCCAGAAGCTGACATCTCCCACTAATAGAGTTTTGCGGTTTATGTATTCCTGTAGTTCTTTCAACTTCTTCTCTAAGATTTTAGATGCTATCCCTTTGGGTACATACCTATTCAATATTGAAATCACTTTATTGTCTATGGTACCTTTTAGGAGAATATACTTTGCTTCCTTATCTATTTTAATGATATCTATTTTTGCAGCAGCTTCATCTGAGATAAGGATTGCTACCTCTGCTTTTTTCACTTCAGCTGAAGCAAAATATAACTTCCTCCAAACTTTTATCTTTATTAAAAATGTTTTCTCTCTGCTTCAAATGAGTTTCTTGTAAGCAGCATATAGTAGGATTCTGGAATTTAATCCACTCTGCTATTTGCTTACATTTTAAGGGAAAGTTCATTCCTTTCATGTTCAAAGTTATAATTACTAAATCTTCCCTCTATATTCCCTCTGTTTTTTCCCTTTATCCCTATTCCCCATTATTTTGTTTCTGAATACCATCCCCTTCAGTGTGTTTGCCCTCCTATATCCACCCCTCCCCTGTCTTTCCCCTTTCTCCCTTTTGCTTTCCCTTCCTTGTGCTAATTTACCTCCCCCCCTTGTCTCTGTCCCCCTGTCCCATCTTCCCTTTTTATTATTTGAAAGGTAAGATTTTTTTTTAATTTAACTGTGTGTGTAAGTTAACTTTAGTTCAAGTCTGATGAGAGGAAGATTCAGGTTTTTCTCATCTCATCCCTTCTTCCCCTCTATTGCCATAAGTCTTTTGTACCTCCTTAATGTAATTTAAGCCCCTCCTTCCTCCTGTCCCCCTTTTTAAGGAGGAAGTGTTTTTAAATCATTCTTTCTGAGTCATAGAAAATTCTGAGTATTCATTACTTCTAGCTAAGTATATTCCCTCTAATAGAGAGAATTCTTGAGAGTTAGAGTCTTTCTCCCAATTAGGGTTATAGTGAGTTTCATCACATTAGATAGCAGTCTCATGGATAAGTCATGAGTATCCATCACTTCTGGCTAGGTATATTCTCTCTGTTCAAGTTACAATTCTCATGAATTTTGAGAATATTTTTCCCATGATGGGATATAGACAGTTTCAGCTAATTGAATAGTAGTTTTTTTCCCCTTTACGCCCTATTTTTTTGCCTTTTCATATGTTTCTTGAACCTCCTGTTTGATGTCCAATTTTTCTATTTAGCTCTGGTCTTTTCATTGGGTTTTTAAGAATTCTTCCATTTTATTAAATATCCATTTTTTCCCCCTTAAAAAAGAAGGCTAAGCTTTGCTGGATAGTAAATTCTTCACTGCATTCCAAACTCCCTTGCTTGTTTGGAATATCTTGTTCCAGGCACTTCAGTCCCTTAATGTTGATACAGTCAGGTCCTGAGTAATACTTACTATGACTCCTTGGTATTTAAATTGTTTCTTTCTGACTGCTTGCAGGATTTTCTCTTTTTTCTGATATTTCAGGAATGGGCCACAGCATTTCTTGATGTTCTTATTTTATGATCTCTTTCCAGAGGGGAACGTTGTATTCTTTCAATAACTATTTTGCCCTTTGGTCCCATGATATCAGGGCAATTTTCCATCACTAAATCCTGTAATATTAAGACTAGACTGTTTTCCTCTTCAATGTTTTCAGGAAGTCCTGTAATACTCAGGTGATCCCTCCTCGATCGATTCTTGAGGTCAGTGGTTTTGCTGATGAGGTATTTTACATTTTCTTTTATTTTTTTCTGTTGTTTGGCTTTGTTTAACTGACTCTTTCTGTCTTATGGAGTCATTTGTATCTGAGGACTCCATTCTTGTTTTTAACGAGGAATTTTTTTCATTTACCTTTTGCAACTTTTTTTCCATTTGTTCAATTCTATTTTTGAAAGAGCTTTCCATTTAACCAATTGAGGTTTTGAGAGAATTATTTTCTTTTTTTTCATTTGCCAAATTGGGGATCTGAGAGAATTATTCTCATTTTGTGTTTGTCCAATTGTATTTTCCAGTGATTTGTTTTCTTGTTGCAAACTGTTAATCTTCTCTTGGGTTTCTTTCCCCAGATTTTCCAATCGATTTTTAAACTCCTTCCTTATTTCTTCAAGGAAGTCTTTCTTTGCTGGAGACCAGATCATATTCTCCTCAGAAATCCTAAGTCTCTCTGAGTTAGGGTCTTTTTCTTCCAAGAATTTTCTATGGATCGCCCTTTCAGTTGGCCTTTCTTGATTTTGCTAAGACCTTGAGTTGGGGAGTGGTTGGTTCACAGAGGTTTGGTGTTGGGATCTCTAGAGGCTTTACTCACTGAGTGTAATATCTACAGCTAGCCAATAGGGGATGCTGGAGGATTTGCTCAATGAGTGTAATATCTCCAGCTAGCCAGTAGGGTGTGCTAGAGGCTTTGGTCATTGAGTGCAATTTCTCCAGCTGACCGGTAGGGATTGCTTATTGCTTTCTCTGGAGAGTCTGTGACCTTGATTGAGACCCTCTCCCTTGGCCGGGAGGCAGTGTTTGAAACTGTTAAATTATTTTGACTCTAATCAGTGGTGGACTATACCTTGGAGTGAGGTCATCACTCTCCTTATTGTCAGCTTTGGAGGTAATCTACTGCTCACACACCTGTGGCTGTGGCAGAAAGTCTATAATTGTGTTTGATCTGGGAAGAGGCTTCAGCCAAAATGGGGACCAGAGGAGCCCAGGGATGGTGTCTGCAGCTGTCCTGCACCAGAAATCTCCCCCCAGACCTGTCCACAAGCTCCAGACTGTCAGCACAAACACCAATGCCTCTTCTCTCTAGCTAACCCAAGGCCCCATGTCAGCCAGGCTCTAGCCCCACCTTTAATCAAGCAGATCTGGTTCTCAGGTCCTCAGGCTCCCGGACTCCAGCCCCACCACTATTCAGGCTGATCTGTGGCTGATCTGCCCTCTGTGCCTGGACTCACCCACGATTATGGAAGGCAAAGCTTGAGGTAGATGTTCTTTCTCCTGCCTTTTCTTTCTGGGTTTTGTTGATCGGATTTCTGTTAAGAGGTTTGTGTCACATCATATATGGGAAAGATGAGGAGATTTTAAAACTGTGCCTGTCTTATCTCTGACATATTAACAAGAAGTCGACAAGGTTATTTTAAGGGTCAAATAGAATAATGAATGTGAAATATGATGCAAATTTGAAAACATTTTATAAATGAGAGCCTTCTTTCTTTATTCCTCCACCTCTATTCTCTCTTTCAATTCATGTTCTGGTTTATTGAACTTTGATTTTGAATAATAATATCAACAGAAATAGTAGGTAATATTTATATGGCATTTTAAGCTTTGCAAAGAGCTATATAAATATTGTTTTATGTATCCTCACAACAGTAGATGTATTATTTTTGTTTCATAGATGAAAAACTGAGGCAGGTTGAGGTTAGATGACTTGCTCAGTTTTATTCAATTGGTAAGTAGATAAGGAAATATTTAAACATATCTTTTTTCTTCAGATCCAATTCTCTTTGCATTGTACCACCTAGCTGCCTCTAGCAGGTACAGGAATAAATTGCTGGAAAGATTTTCAGAGGTCATTTACAAAGTATTGACAAATTACATTTAGATAATACTTTATGAATTACAAAATATATAAAATATAGGAGTTATCTCCTTTGTAGAAGTAGGAGTATGAGTCAACTCCTTCAAAGAATTTGGCATAGATGATTGGGTAGAAAATATACTTGCTTTGGAACCATTAATTCTTACAATTTAATTGACCTTGGACAAATTATATAACTTTTCTGGGTCACAGTTTACTTATATGCTAAATAAAGGGTTTAAACTTGATAATTCTTTTTGTTTTGGGTTTTTGCAAGACAAATGGGGTTAAGTGGCTTGCCCAAAGTCACACAGCTAGGTAATTATGAAGTCTCTGAGGCTGGATTTGGACTCAGGTACTTCTGACTCCATGGCCAGTGTATCTACTGCACCACCTAGCCGCCCCACTGTGCCACCTAGCTGCCCCTGAACTTGATAATCTTTAAGGACTCTACAGTCACTAAATTGATCTTCCTTTAAATCTAATTCTCAATAATTTCAAAGGAAGAATTAATATTTAATAGTCTCTTCCTGGGTTTTATTTCTATCATGAAGGGATGAGTTTGTTATAGTCCATGTTCAATAAAAGATCATTATCATGACTATGTCCACATTGCAAAGTCAACTTGTATTATCCAAAGATACTATTAAATAAGGGAATTCCAGGAAAGTATAAAGCAGATCAGAGTCTAAGTTCATAATTTGTATTATTATTGTTGTTGAATAGTGGCATCTTTGGGAAGAGAGCAATTTGAAAATGTATTTTCAAAGGCTAAAATAGAGTTGGAAATTAGAAAGATATTGTCCATTTAAAGTTTTGTAGATTTTTCATAGAGTAGCATTTTTTTTATATTTTATAAACCATAGCTATTGCTAGAAATATAAAGAACATGGAAATAAAACTTTCTTCAAGAAAACGAATGATCATAGAGAGTTATGATGACTGGGATATATTCTAGGTACTTCATGATGTAATTCGACTAATTTGATCAAGAACTACTTCTGAAAGCAACCTTGAATCTATCGAAGATGCCTAAATCATGGTGAGGATGGAGGTCCAGATTTTTGACTGGAGCAAATAATGGACTTTCTCTTTCTAACAAAGACATTGATGGCCTTATGAATGCTTTTATATTGTTTTTACTTGAATTTGTAAAGGTAAAATTCCTAAAAGGATATTAAATTACATGGTCTTGCCCTAGAAATAGAGATATGATGTTAATTTCCTCAGAATTCAAAAGTATATATACTATGGGAATGTAATTTAAAATCCATTAGCAGTTGGATATTTCACAATCTTACACAATACTTCCTGCTAATGGAACAGTACTATTGTTATCAAGAAAAGGCAATTTTAGGGGCTTGTTAATTTTGATAACTTGTTCAGCTAACCTTTATTAAAGTTATAAAGCATGATTAATATATATTTTATTTTGGAGAACTTGTGCTCTTAGAATAGGAGGGATGGAAGATTAGAAATACTATTCACTGCTGACTTACTTTTTTAGTCATAGGAAAATAAACTAACAGTTGTATAACATGATGGTTGCGCCTGAAGTCCAAACTCATGTTTAAGTTCTGTCTCTATCACTTATTAGATCCCTTGAGCAAGTCATTAAAACACTTTTGAACTCAGTTTATTGAACAATAACTTGAAAGTCTTTGATTAGATAACCTCTAAGACCTCTTCCAGCTCTAAATCTATACTCCTCATTGATTCTTTTGATTTTTTCCATGTAGCTATGTGTGAATAATTATGCCTGCAGTATAGTCAATACAGTGTGTTTATAAGTGGTGCTTCAATTAGTAAAGTGTTAATCTGCATGTAAATGCATATATGCATATGCATATATATATGTATATATTCTATAATGTAGAATATGTTTATATTAGACATTGGATATTTATGTATTTGAATTACATTTATAAGGTATAGGTAGAGTTGAAATTTTATTGGAATAGAAAACTTCCATGTTATGGAACTCTCTACAACTTTTACAAATTGAACATTTTTTTTTTGGCTTTTGCAAGGCAAATGGGGTTAAGTGGCTTGCCCAAGGCCACACAGCTAGGTAATTATTAAGTGTCTGAGACCAGATTTGAACCCAGGTACTCCTGACTCCAAGGCTGGGGCTTTATCCACTATGCCACCTATCCTCCCACAAATTGAACATTGAAACTTTTTCTGTAGCTTTTATTTTAGGGGAGTTGCTAAAGCACTAAGATTAAATGACATTTCCAAGATCACATAGGCAGTCCATACCAGAGTTGCGTCTTGAACTTGCTCTCCTTTGAGGATGATTAGTTTTCCAATAAGCCATACTCTCCTTGTTTACTATATACACCACAAACCAGTGACCAGACCATATATTATAACCACACTTTAATCATTTAAATTTAAATATTCTTTTAATGATTCAGTAGTAATTGAAATAACTTGTCATGTTCCAGGATCATTGTTAAAGCATGAAATTGATAGATTGATAGATACTCTTCATATCTATTGTCTATTTAAGTAGTTGTTTAAGTGACATCTTCCTGGTCCCTTCAGGTGCTAGTGTCTTTTCTCCCAAATTATTTCATTTATTCTATTTGTATATATATATATATATATATATATATATATATATATATATATATATATATATACATTCCTGTGTAGAATAGGTGTTTGTTCAGTTTTGTATCTATTTTCCATCACTTAGTATCATCCTTCGTATAAAAGGGGCACATAAGAAATGATTGTTGATTGAGTGATTGATTCTTTCATTTTTTTATATGTA
This sequence comes from Macrotis lagotis, assembly GCF_037893015.1. Classification (NCBI taxonomy): domain Eukaryota; kingdom Metazoa; phylum Chordata; class Mammalia; order Peramelemorphia; family Peramelidae; genus Macrotis; species Macrotis lagotis. The sequence goes on from NC_133666.1 coordinate 570,260,144, forward strand.
GCTTACTAGGTCTTAGTCTTTGATTAATTTTGCATTTTATACAGCATTCAATAATTTAATCAAAGCAATGTTTCTTTAAAATGAAGAATACAAATGACCTAGTTGTCTATAAGAGATATTACTTGCTTTTTTAATTCATGTGGAGCATTTTCTGGAATAATAGAAATAAATAGCTTTAACTAGCATATATTTCCCTGTTGACTTCACATGATAGCAATAATTGAATAACTATTTAAATAAAGACATTGTGCAATTGAAACTATCACAAAATCTTAAATGATTTTAGCATATAAATGGAAGCATTTTTAAGGGAGGACAGCCCATTAATTTTCCATCTAAACTTTCAAGAACAGAAATAGTAAAGTGGTGTTGGTGTTGGTGTTTTTTAATTCCCTTTCCTTTTTGATAGAAATATTAATGAAGTCAATTTGGTACATGATGAATTTGATGTGTCAAAAAGACATTTATCTAGAAATGTTTTAAAAGAATTTAGAAGTATGTATTTGGCTATCAGGAGAATCATTGAGGGTAAAGATTAATTTAGGATCATCCCCTTTGAGATGATAATTGAAGCTGTGAAATGTAGTGAAATTTATCTAGTTTATGGGAATTTGAAGAGAATAGTGGGAACAAGGACAAGGAAAATAATGGAACTAATCTAAGATAATGGTGTCATGGAAACCAAAGAATGATTGAATTTCAGGCATTAATATTTTGAAATACTAATTTTGGGGGGTTTTTTTGGTAAGACAATGGGGTTAAGTGACTTGCCCATGGTCATACAGCTAGGTAATTATTAAGTGTCTGAGCCTGGAGTTGCACTCAGCTCCTCCTGACTCCAGGGCTGGTGATCTCTCCACTGCACCATCTAGATGCCCATTAAATAATAATAATTATAGGTGAAATAAAATAAGGTCTAAAAAGAGGTTATGATGGGTTATTTAAACTTAGAAGGGGTTAAGAACTGAGGAAGAAGAGGCAAGTTATACCAAAAAGATTGCCAAGCAAGTCTTAACAGTAGTTAATCTACTAATCTAAATTCTTAATGTGTTGGACTACCAACTCATTATCAATGAACGATTTTATGTAACAGCCAAGGAAAAAAAAACATTTTTGGATTCCATTAAAAAGGAATACTTTTCAAGAATAAGGAAGTTATAGTCACTTGGACTCTTTTTTAAAATTATATCTGGGTAAAATATGTTCAGTTTGGCGCACCATATTTTATGAAAGGTATTGATAAGATAGAAAGAGTACAGATTATGGTAACTGTCTTGGTTAAGGATTTTAGACATTATCTATACAAAAACTGGGTGAATGACATGGAGATGTTTAGGCTTGAAAGATATTTAACTGTATCTTTCCATTGAAGCTGCACTTTTCAAAATCCCTAATTATATCTTAGAATCCAAATTCAATGTCCTTCATTCTTTGATGCCTTTAGTCTCTGAAATTAATCATTACTTCTTTGATTGTTTTCCTCTCTCTCAGGACATCGCTCTCACCTGGTATCTATCTGATTAACCCTTCTCTACTTCTTTCCTGAATCTTCTTTCAAATCAAGTCATCTAACCATAGGTACTTTTGAGGCTTCTGTCCAAGGTCTTCTTTATCTACCTCTGTACTATTTAATTTGATGACTTTGTTAGCCTACAAGAATTTAATTGCATTCCATATGCCAATGATTCTTAAATCTACTTATCCTGATCCTCTAATTTTCTGTCTCTAGCTACCTTATTGTTATATCAAATTATATGTCTGTAGATCTTTTAAATTCACTACTTCCACTATAGAGATCATTATTTCCCCCGCTAAATCCTCCCCACCTGACTTCTCAATTATTGTGGATGACAATACCATCCTCCCAGTTCTTCAGACTGGTAATGTAGGAGACATCTTTGACTCATCACTAATCCTTATCCCCATATCCAACCAATTTCACCTTTGCAACCCTCTTCTGTTCTGACACTGTGACCACTAAAATGAAGGCTCTTATCATCTCACAATTGGATTAGTGAAATAGCCTGATAGAAGGTTTTCCTGCTTCAATTTTCTCTCTGCTTCAAATCATCCTCTATTCAACCACTAAAGTATTTTTTTTAAATTGTGGACCCAAGGGGCAATTAGGTGGTACAGTGATTAGAGCATAGACCCTGGAGTCAGGAGGGACTGAGTTTGAATCCAGCCTCAGACACTTAATAATTGCTTAGCTCTGTGACCTTGGGCAAGTCATTTAACCCATTGCCTCACCAAAAAAAAACACATAAAATAATAATGCAGTGTGGACCCAAATAATGTCATACACACACACACACACACACACACACATGCGTGCACACACACATACATTAAACCACAAAATCTTCATTTAACATTTAAAGGACTTCTTAAGTTAGGACCCTCCAACCTTTTCAATCTTATACTTTACTCCATAACACATGCTCTTCAATCCAAAGTCAATGGTCTGACTGTTCATGAATGACTCTATCTCTTGACGATATTAATTTTCTTTGAATTTCCTCCATACCTGAAACACTGTGCCTATTCTGATTCGATGACTGACATAACTGGCTTTTTAAAGTCTCATCTAAAATTCTACTTTTTTGTAGGAAATCTTCCTCAACCCTTCTTAATTCCTGTGCCTTTCCTATATTATTTCCTATTTATCCAATAAATAGCTTGTATAGCTTATGTTTGCTTATATGTTTTTTGCAAGCTCCTTGGGAACAGGGATTGTCTTTTGCCCTTTGTGTATTCCCAATTCTTAGCATGATGCCTAGCATATAATAAATTCTTTATAAATGTTTTATGATTGAGTTTTTGAAAAATTGAAGACTCAAAAGGAACAAGAAAGTTGTCTTCAATTATTTGAAGGACTAGCCCAAAGATGTTTAAGAATGATCAGATGTAGCAAGCTTACCCCAAGACATTCAAACTAGCAACAGTAGGCAGAAGCTGCAAAGAGGAAACTTTTGGCTGAATATAAGGGAAAACTGCCTAAGAATTTGAATTATCTAAAAGTGCAAAAGATGGTCTCAGAAGAAGACAATTCTCAGAAGATAGTGGATTCCCTTCTGTGAAGCATTGAATAGTTTCAGAGGTCAAAGAGATCAAAGAATTAGGAATGAAAAAAGGACATTGAATATGGCATCTCAGATATAATTCCCCTCTAAGGACTGGATTTTACTGAGTTTAATCTAGAAGATATTCTTTTTAGATATAAATTAGATTAAATAGCAGCTAAAATCTATTTCAGCTCTGAAACTCTATGATTCTGTGATACTCTTGAGAAATAAGATGGTTGAAAGAAGAAATGTAATGGTAAATCATGGGAGATACCCTGGCCCAAATGTTATCTTAGCTTAGGAGAAAGATGATTATGATTCCAAGTGAAGGGATAGAAGCCAGTAAATATAGTGATAGAAGCTGAAGATAAGTGATAGATATTTCTGAATTCAGATAATATTATCCAGAGGAAAATAGAGGAATCTTTGCTTAGAAGTCAAAAGTTTAACCTTGGGCAGAATATTGGGAATTTATCTGAGAATAAGTAGGGGAAAAAGTTGGAAGAAGTTCAGAGAACTTCTGAGATCTATATATATATATATATAAAGTAAAGTTAGAGGAGTTCACATAAAATAGTCTAAATCTCAACTAGGAACTGAGGATTTGGACTGAGAAATAGAGCAAGGGCATGAGAGATTGAAGGAGAAAGATAAAAACTTCAGAACAATAAAAAGTGCATTAAAATAAAATAAATTGATGTTAATGCTATTGATGTTACTCATAACTATGTCATAATTAAAATGTCTTATATTGTCATATATTCTGCCATAAAAGATGTTTATGTTGAATTGACATCAAAACCATATATTATACATTTTTTCATGATTCTAAAGCAATTTTAATCATTGTTAAGTGAATTAATCATTTGAAAGCATACTCAAAGTCATAATATTTTTATCTCATATTTCAAAGGGTGTAAAAATTTTAACTATTAACATATCACTAATAAGAAGAGCTTGTAAAATGCTAAAAGTTTTTCAGTTCCTAATGGAATTAATTCCTATTATAAAATTAATCTACTGACAGAATCTAGAAAACAATTTCCAGTCCAGCATATAAATACTAAAAGAATGATTCTATCTATTTTTCAAAGGCTTGTGGCATAAGTAAGACACCAATTGCATCTTCCAGAACATAACAGAATCAAATTTGGAATAATCTGGTTTTTGGATTTCCAACAACTCTTTATTCCAAAGGGATGGTTGGAGAAGAGGAGAGGATACATCATTCCTTGCTCCATTTGCCTTCCACATTACCCTTGACTATGGGAATGTATATAATCAAAATTTATTAATCATAATCATTTCAATTCCAGTAACACAGATATTGCCATTAAGGTCATAAGTTACACATTCAGCAAAACCAAATTTGGACCTTGAATAAATGAAGCCTTCATTCAAGGCCCATGAATTAAGTTCAGCATTGATATCCTTTGCTCTAAACATGGTTCTCAAATTAAAAATTCTGTGAAAATACTTGGTTTTAATAAGCTGATGATTTTTAAAGAGAATTTAATTTTGCTCTTGTTATGCAAGTGCCCTATGAGATAACCCTCATAAACTTCTCAGAAGGAAACCAGTCATTTAAATTATACATTCCTACTGCTGTTGCCACTGCCACTGCCACTGCTGTTGTTTCTATTATTTGTGTCAAAAAAGTTAATCAGAGATGTATAAACAAGAGCAAGGTGGCCCCTGCTTTATGAAATCCTGATATACAAAATAGGTCAATTATGCTTCAGTACTATCATGACAAAAGGATTCTCTGCAGGGTTGTTTAAATAGCAAACTTTCTGAATGTCTTTAATATTTAATTTGATTTACAAAATGGCAAAGGAACTGGGATTTATTAACTGCTCAGAGTTGAATAAAATAAAATTTTCTTTAGGAAAATAAAGGAGAGTTTCAGAATTCTACCAAATTGCCCTTCAGAAATATTCCTACTGCTCAGTAATAATAAATTAATTGTGACCACCAACTTGAAAACCATGGGGAAGGTAACATGTTCTACTCAAATTTAAATTGAAAATCAGAATTCAATTAGCTATTTTCCTTCAATTAGTTGAAGTTTGGTCAGACCATCAAAAATTAACCTTTTGACCTAAACCATACATTTGGTTATTCAGACATCACTCCATTTACAATTTATTTGATTTAAAAAAGGTATATATATATATATATATATATATATATATATATATATATATATAGATAGATAGATAGATAGATAGATAGATATATTAGATATATATAGGTATATATATATATATATATTAGATATAATCTTTTAAATATATAAATATAAAATTAATATATATAATATTATATACAGAGAGAGATATTATATGTGGAGAGAGATCTGGATCTGGAGTCAGGAAAATCTGAGTTCAATCTACCCTCAACCACTTGTAAAAATAGTGTTAAGTGACTTGTCCAGGATCACACAGTGGTTGTGGGTAGATTGAACTCAGATTTTCCTGACTCCAGATCCAGGTCTCTCTCCACTACATTTTTTAAATATAGATGCTGGTCTCTCTCTACATATAATATTATATAATAATATTATATTTATATATTAAAATATTTTATAAATAATATACAATTATATACAAGTCACTTAACACTCTTTACCTCAGTTCCCTCATCTGTAGCATGATTTGCAGAAAAAAATGACAAATGCCTTATGAAGAATCATGAAGAGTCAGACATAACTGAAATGACCAAAATATAATAGCAGTCCTTGTCAAACACTATTATTTTTCTCCTTCTGAAATCTGGAATGATTCTCAAAGTTATAATAATTTCCATAAATATATATATATATATATATAAATCTTATATAAATAAAAAGAATTCAGTATGTTATTATCCTTCATCAGAACTAGTTGAGTAGTTCTCTAATTGATCTTCTTGTTTCCCCATTTCCCCTCTATATTTCATCCTCCATCAAGCTGCCAGATCTGATTATATTATTCTTCCTTCTTCAGAAATCTTCATTATGGTCTTCCTATCAGATTCAATATGAATATCTCTGGGAGATAGTTGGAAGTTCTGCAATTTAACCCCCACCTAACTTTCCAGTCATTTTTTTTCTTATTTATCTTTATTTACTCAATTTTCCAATATAAGCCACCTGCTAAACTTTCCTCTATGAATTTTATACAGGAAACTCTCACTTCTGGTGAGGTGGCAACACAGGTGCTCCCCTATATCTGAAATGCAGTTCCTCCTTATATTTGCATCTTGAAAGTCCTAGATTCCTTTGAAAATACATCTCAGTTGCTACCTCCTACATGCCTCAAAATATCCTTACTCCCAACCAAATCAGCTCTCCTTCTTGCATTGACTTTGTATTATTTTCCATTTCTTTGTATTTAATTACATGTTAAAATGTGTATTCCAATAGAAGAGTAGAATGAGAGTTTTTGATGAGTCACTTTTTTGTTTCTCTCTGCCTATTTCTAGTGCCTTTTATTATGTTTTATATACAGTAGGCATTTGTCAAATATTGGAGGAATTAATTTGAAGATGTTCATGTATTTACAGGAAAAGTATGCCTAAGAATGGTTATACAAGTTTCAAGTTATCCTTTAGGCTTACATCCCCTAAAACCGTATATCACAAATCCATTCCAATGCACGCACCTCTAATAATCTAAAAGAAGAAGAAATTAGTTAGACACAAAGGGATTTAGAGAAAAGAATAGTATTAAAAGTAGTTATAAAACATCCTTCCCATAAATCTGAGACATATGATCCTATACACACACACACACACACACACACACACACACACACACATATATATATATATGTGTGTGTGTGTATACAGATATGATGATGTAATACTATTTGTCCTTCCTTTTTGAAGAATACCAGGACATCAGGTAGACAATGCCATGACTTAATTGTACACATGTGTGAATCACATGGAAATATTTGGAAAGATAATCTTGGCTTGGATTCTGTAAGGGCTATGATGTCTTCCCAAGGTGGTATGTTTGGACTACACATACCAGACCTGCTCTCTGCAAAATACTACTTTTTAAAATGTTATTCAAAGGTACAGTGTTTTGCTAAAATCATTGGCTGTTTCTTCCTTTTACTGATATAGTGAACTGCTAAATTCATACAGTCTTTGTTATGAAGTCTCTCGCTACTCCAAGAAACTCTCAACCACAGGTGTTCAGTTCTATAGAAAAAAATATTAAGAAGATTGCTAGTAAGTAGCTCAAGTTTATCTTTTTCTTCTCTCCTACATCAATGGACTTGAGGTTTTATTTAGTGACCTCAGTTTGGTTCATGATTAAGTAATTTATCTATATCCTAGTATTCATCTCTAGAGACTGTCATTAACAAAGTAGTAGTTAATTTAATGGTGACCTAATAGTTGTGAATTCCCCAGTTTCACATGTAGATGGACTCAGACAAAGAATGAAAAATATTTGAACCATATTCTTATAGTAGGGATCAGAAAAATGTATTAGAGTATATTTACAAAAGTCTTATTAGCCAAAAATTTGACAGTATTTTCTATTCCTGAGTGGCTAAGTGGTGTACCAGCCCTGATGTCAGAAGGAAACTGAGTTCAAATTTGACCTCAGACACTTAACTCTAACTGTGACTTTGGGCAAGTCACTTAAACCCTGATTTTCTTGCAGCAACAGCTGTCTCCAGTCATACTGATTTAAATTTGTTCACTGGACCCAGATGGCTCCAAAGGAGAAAGTGAAGCAAACTCTCTCTCACTCAAATTGAATTCACTTACTAGTCATAACATTGCCTACATGAGGTCCTGGTCTTCTTCAAAAAGGAAGCACAAGGGGGCAGCTAGCTAGTGCAGTGAATAGAGCGCCGGCCTTGGAGTCAGGAGTACCTGGGTTCAAATTCGACCTCAGACCTTATTACCTAGCTGTGTGGTCTTGGGCAAGCCACTTAACCCCAATGCCTTGCAAAAAAAAAAAAGAAGCACAAATAGTATCATCATCATCAATAGTAAGAAACTAGCAGGACTCTAAAGTCAGAAGACAGTGACTTGAATGTCAGTGCTTCCATTTCTTCCTTTATCTGATTCCTTTTACTGTGAATGAGAGAGCTATACTAAATGAACTGTCAGTTCCTTTTCCAAGTGTAAATCAATATTTACTTTTGATTCCTCTGAAGGAAGTTATATGTCCACAAATATTCAAATTAACTTACTGAAGTATTTCATTTTGTTTAGGTATCTGGTTGTCTTATGGTTTAACTAATAGACTTGAAGTCAGGACGACCAGAGTTCTAATCTGATATCTGAAAGTTAATAGACACTTAGTTTGACCAAGACTCTAAACTTCTCTCAGCATTCATTCCTAATTTCTTTTGTCATTTCTCTAAGATAGTGATAGCAAAATAATGCCTATCTCATAGAATTGTAAGAATAAATATTACATTTCATACACAAAACACACTCACAAATTAACCGATTTTAGTCAGGTTGGTATATGGGACTAGAAGTCAGAAGAATAATTTCCAGTATAGACTCTATTCCATTTAGCTTTGTGAAGAATTTTACAATTTCTCTGAGTATATTCCTCCATCTTTAAATTTAGATAATATTGTATTTCACAATTTCATAGGATGATTATGAGAACCATATGTGTGACCTCTGGAAGAATATTATTCAAACACTTGCCCCCCCCTCAAAGTTAGTCCTCTTTCCCTGTTTATTTGTTGAAATATTATATTTTCATTGTAGAAAATCAGTTCCTTGAAGGCAGAAAAATTTTAGTTTGTTTTTTTCTTTACAGTGTCTAGCACAATATGTGGTAGCAAATGTTTATTCATTAGATAAGATAGTTGTAACACACACATACATATACTACACACATACATGAGTTACACTTGACACACATGAGAATTCTTGCCAAGTTCAGTACCAAAATAGCCTCCACAGGAAATAAAGACTTGAACTTTAGCCTTTGCAACAAACATTTAGCACATCTTTTTACAATACCAAGGGCAGTAAAGATCTGGCAACTTGACTATAAACTTGATCAATGAAAGTAGACAATAGGGAAAATTAAACACCCTAAGTCAATTTTTAACTGCCTCACTAGAAATTATTTAATTATCTACTTTCATTAATTCAAAATCCATAATGGGCAAACTTTCTAGGATACTTTGTCATTAATGAACCACAGGAGATAAAAATCACAATCCATTCTTAAAGTAATCCCTTACTGAGTTGGAGGTAATCTTGTCCAGGCAATAAGTAATTTCAGAATCACAGGTGTGCTCTTAATTAACTCTTTCCAGAACTTTGCAAACTAAAGTGCTAGAAGATTAAGATCAAAAAGAGGTTAGGATCATTCCTTTGACCTTGTTTCTACAGGATCTCCTTCAGAAACTCAATGCTCTAAGGAATCTATCAATATTCATCAAAATGGATATAATGTAGATCATAGACCATTCAGTCTTCCAAATTGTGCTTTTGAAATATGTGCATAATCTCCCATAAATCTTCTATAATAAATTTACCAGTATTCTGGGACCTGGTTCACATCCTTTTACTAATGTGTAGATAGTGGAGCTTACAAAATAGCTTACATGCCCATCCACATGAGTAACAAGGACTGTTAAATTAATACCAGGAAGAAAGGAAGGAAGGAAGGAAGGAAGGAAAGAAGGAAGGAAGGAAGGAAGGAAGGAAGGAAGGAAGGAAGGAAGGAAGGAAGGAAGGAAGGAAGGAAGGAAGGAAGGAAGGGAAGGAGGAAGGAAGGGAAGAAGTGAGGGAGGAGGGGAGGAATGATGAGAGGGAGGGTGGGAGTGAGGGAGGAAGGAATGATGGGAAGGAAGGAAGAAAGAAGGAAGGGAGGAAGGAAGGGAGGGAGGGAGGGAAAAGGGAGGAAAGAGGAAAGAAGGAAAGCAAGGGAGGAAGGAAGGAAGGATGGAAAGGGAGAGAGGTAGGAAGGGAAGAAGGTAGAGAGGAAGTATGAATGTCATACTATTTTTTTCAATTGATAATCTATTTTAATTTTTTTACTTACAGATTGTGAAAGTTTTTCAAGGTTCATCCACATATATATCATATTTATTAAGTTACATAATTTCCTTCCCTTCCCACTCACATCCCCTCAGAGGTGAACAGTCAGGTGAATATACATACACATACACATACACATACACATACACATACACATTTATGTTTCACATATTTACAGATAAGTTATTTTTGGTATGAGGAACTAGGATTAAGGGGAAAGAAAGAAATCCATGAAATAGGAAAGAAATAAATAAGAGAAATTTTTTTTAAAAAATGAGTGTATTGTTCATTCAGATTCTGTAGAGTTTGGGATTTTTGTTTTGTTTAGTTTTCCTCTGGATGAGGATAGCATTGTCTATAGCTGCTCTCTCAGGGCTGTGCAAGCTCTCTTAACTGCTGAGAGTAGCTGCAATTAAGGTTGATCAATTCACAATGTAGATGTTAATGCATAAAATAATCTCTTGGTTTTGCTCCCTTCACTCAACATCAATTCCTTTAATTCATTCCATGCTTCTCTAGAGGCTGACCATTCATGGTTTTTTCTGGAACAATAGTATTCCACAATATTTATATACCATAACTTAGCCATTCTCCATTTGATGGGCATCTCCTCAGTTTACAATTCTTTGCCCCTACAAAAAGAGATGCTATGAATATTTTGGAACATATGGGACTTTTCCCATTTTTTATAACTTCTGTATATAGATCTAGTATTGGAATTGCTGAGTCAAAGACAATCAGTTTTATTGCTCTTTGGATATAGTTCCATATTGATTTCCAGATGGCTGGATTAGTTCACAGTTCCACAAACAATGCATCAATGTTTCAATTTTCCCACAACCTTTCCAACATTTATCATTTTCTCTTTATGTCATCTTAGTCAATATGATAAGTATGAGGTGGAACCTCATAGCTGTTTTAATTTGCGTTTCTCTAATCAATAATAGTTTGGAACATTTTTCATATAATTATATATAGCTTTTAATTTCTTCATTTGAAAATTGTCTGTTCCTAGACTTTGACCATTTATCAATTAGGGAAAGACTTGTAACTTTATAAAATTGATGTAGTTTAGCATATATTTTAGAAATAAGACTTATATCAGAACCCCTGACTGTGAAAATATTTTCCTTCTCATTCTGACAGCATTTATTTTATTAGTGCAAAACCTTTTTATTTTAATATAGTCAAAATCATCCATTTCAGTATTTAAAATATATTCTATTTCCTTTTTGGTAATAAATTGTTTCCATAGATAGAGTATTTCTTGGTCTGTTAATTAGTTTACAATGTTGCAATTTATTGTCTAAATCCTGTACCCATTCTAAGTTTATTTTAATGGGATGTGAAATGTGGATCTATGGCTAAATTTTGCCATACTCTTTTCCAGTTTTCCCACCAATTTGTGTCAGATACTGAATTCTTATCCCAGAAGCTTCCTTTGGCTTGTTAAACAGTAAATTAATGTAGTCAGTTACTACTGTTTCTTTTGAACCTGTCTTAATTCACTGATCCATTACTTTATTTCTTACCCAGTACCAGTTTGAAGACTACCATTTCATAGAATAATTTTAGAATGAAGCCACCTTCTTTTACATTTTTTCCATCAGTTTCAATGATATTCTTGACCTTTTGTTGTTCCAGATGAATTTTGTTACTATTTTTTCTAGCTCACTAAAATAATCATTTGGTAATTTGATTGGTATGGTAGTGAATAAGTAATTTAATTTGGGTAGAGTTGTCTTTTTGGTATATTAACTTGACCTAATCATAAGCAATTAACATTTTCCCAATTTTTGACATCTAACTTTATTTCTAAGGGAAGTGCTTTGTAATTGAGTTCATACAGTTTCTGGGTTTCCGTTGGGAGGTATATTTTGAAGTAGTACATATTGCCTGCAGTTCTTTAAAAGGAATATCTCTTTCTATTTCTTGCTCTTGAGCTTTGTTGTTCATATAGAGAAATGCTGATAATTTATGTGGGTTTTTTTTACTATTTTGCTGATTATGTTAATATTTTCAATAGTTTTCTATAGGATTTTCTTCAGTACTCTAGACCAACATATCACCTGCCAAGAGTGAAAGCTTTCTTTCCTCATTACCAATACTAATTACCTCAATTTATTTTTCTTCCCTTATTGCTAATGCTAACATTTCTAATACTCTATTGAATATTAATAGTGATAATGGTCATTCTTTCTTCACCCTGATCTTATTCAAAATATACCTAGTTCTTGGCCAAATTATATGATGTTTGTTTATTATTTTAGAAAAGTACTGCTTACTATTTTGAGGAAAACTTTAATTCCTTAGTTTCTAGTGTTTTTTAATAGAACTGAAAGTTATATTTTATGAAAGACTGTCAATATCTATTGAGATAATCATATGATTTCTCTTAGTTTTATTACTGATATGTTCATTTATATTGAGTGTTTATCTAATACTGAATCATCCCAGCCTATCTGGTATAAATCCTACTTGATCATAGTGCATAGTATATTATCCGTGTAATAACTTGTTGTAATTTCTTTGTTAAAATTTTATTTATGCTTTTTTTCATCAATATTCATTAGGAAGATTGGTCTACAATTCTCTTTTTCTTTTCATTTTTTCTTTTTCTTTTTTTGGTTTTTGCAAGGCAACAGGGTTACATGATATGCCCAAGGCAACATAGCTAGATGATAATTAAGTGTCTGAGATCAGGATTGAACTCAGTCCTCCTGACTCCAGGACCAGTGCTCTCTCTACTGCACCACCTAGTCAACCCTTGTCTATAATTTTCTTTGTCTGTTTTGGTTCTTCCTGGTTTAGGTATCAGTACCATATTGGTATCATGAAAGGAATATGACAGAACTCCTTCTTCACCTATTTTTTTAAATTAATTTATAAAGAATAGGAATTAATTGTTTCTTAAATGTTTGGTAAAATTCACTGGTAAATCCATCTGGACATACATACTTTTTCATAGGGAGTTTATTAATGGTTTCTTCAATTTCTTTTTCTGAAATAAGATTATTTAAGTATTTTTTTCTCTTAATCTGGGCAGTTTTTACTTTTGTAAATATTCATCCATTTCACTCAAGTTATCAAATTTATTGGAATACATTTTAGTAAAATAGTTCCTAAATATCTCTTTAATTTCCTCCTCATAGGTGGTTAGTTCAACCTTTTCATTTTTGATACTGGCAATTTGGTTATCTCCTTTGTTTTTTTAAATCATATTAACCGAAGGTTTATCTATTTTATTGCTTCTTTTTCATGAAACCAACTCTTAGTTTTATTTATTTAGTCAAGGGTTTTCTTGTTTTTACTTTTAATAATCTCTACTTTGATTTTCAGAATTTCTAATTTTGTATTTAATTTGTTCTTTTTCTAGTTCTTTTAGTTGCATACCTAGTTAATTGATCTTCTCTTTGTCTGTTGTATCTACATAAGCATTTAGAGATTGGAAATTTCCCCTAAAAACTGCCTTGGCTGTAGCCCTTACATTTTGCTATGATGTCTCAGTTTTATCATTTTCTTGGATGTAATTACTGCTTTTTTTCAATGATTTGTTGTTTTGATGCATTTATTCCTTAAAAGTAAGTTATTTAGTTTCCAATTAATTTTTGGTTCATCTTTCCATGACTCATTATTACCTGTAATTGTTATTCTATCGTGATCTGAAAAGCATGCATTCATTATTACTGCCTTTCTACATTTAGTTATAAGGATTTTATGCCCTGGCACATTATCAGTTTTGGTATAGGTGCCATGTATTGCAGAGTAAAAGGTATATACTTTTTCTATTCCCCATAAAGTTTTCTAAGATTTTGTTCACCTTCTTAGCTTCCTTTTTTTATGTTGTGGGTAGATTTATCTAGTTCTGAGAGAGGGAGGTTGAGGTTCCCCCATTATTAAAGTTTCACTCTCCTCCAGGAATTTGGGTGCTATACCACTAGATGCATATATAATTAATAATGATATAGCTTCATTGCCAATAGTTCCTTTTAAGAAGATCTAGTTTCCTTCCACATCTCTTTTAATGAGATCTGTTTTTGCTTTTTGCTTCAATTGAGATCAAGATTGTTTTCCCTGATTTTTTTGCTTCAGCTGAAGCATAATATATTTTATTCCTGTCTTTTATCTTTAACCTCTGTGTATCTCTCTGCTTCAAATGCTTTTCTTGTAAACAACATATTGTAGGATTCTTTTTTTATCTATTCTACTATCCACTTCTGTTTGATAGGACAATTCATCCAATTTCCATTTACAATTAAGATTACTAATTCTGTATTTTCTCCCATGTTGTCTTTCCCCATTTATATTTTTCTCTTTCCTGTCCTCTTATTCTTCCCCATCAACATTTTACATCCTTTCCCCATAACTTTTTTTAATTTTTGTTTTCAATTTATTTTCACTTATATCATTGAATTTCTTTTTTATCAATCCTTTTGTTTCTGTCCTTTTCTTCCCACCTTCCTTCTTTATTGCAGTGTATGATAGATTTTTAAACCCAAGTAGGCCCTCTCTGGGCCAAATCAATTGAATACAATTTACTCAGTGTTTACACCATCCCTTCTTTCATTCTGGTACAATAGCTCTTTTTTGGATCTTCACCTGGTATTATTATCAACAGAAGTAATATCAAGCAAACACTATCAATGAAAGTGCCATTATTCAAAGACTGATTTTTTGGTTGCTTGATTGATAAATTCAAAATACTGTCAATTAAAGTACAATCCCAAGCTGATTGATTGACTGCTTCATTGTTTGAAACACAGCATTGCCTCATAGTGCCTAAGCACCTTTTCCCCTTTGCTATCTCATAAGAAATTCACTTCTCAAAAGTCATGAATCACATAAAATTATAATCATGTTATAACTTTATCCCAATTTCAATTACCCTCCCTGGGACACATAATGCTGGGGATACAAAGCATCATGCAAAGATAAATCATTTCATTTCTGGCCAAGATGTCAGAGAGAAGTCAGGCACAGTGCTAATATGAAAGAAACCTCTTCACATAAATTCAATCAACAAAACCCAGCAAAAGAAGCAAGGAGAAGAATAGTTACCAAGAATCTTCTGTCTCCAGGGAACATGGGTGCAGAGAGCAGGGAGCCAGTGCAGGGGTGGTAGGTTCAAGCCACAGGAATGACCTAAGCTGCTGAGATTTGGGGTGTAGGAGCCTCAGTCTGGGGAGTGTGAGCAAAGCTGGAGGGTGAGTTACAGCAAAGAGAATTACAGAGTGTGACTAGATATCAATCTGCTACACTCAGGGCCATGAGTTCCATACATTCAGTGGAGCCCTCTTCCCAGAATAAACACAGCATCAGCCCTCCCAAAAACTGAGGCTCAGGTGTGGGCAGCAGTGTTACCTCAGCTGCATAGGGAGATTGACAACCTTAAACCAGGACCCAACCCACATTGTTCAAAGATAAAATTATCCAGCTGTCCCCCAATCCCTTCAGGTCTGGGGAGAGGGACTCAAACCAAGGACACAGACACTCCAGGGAAAGCAACCAGCACTCCCTACTGAACAGCACACTTGGAGTTACTAAACCCAGTAAGCAAAGCCTCTAGGATTTTCAATGACACAGATCTGTGAAACAAACTCCCGGCCCCAACACAAGAGCTTAGGGAAATGAATAAAGGCAATTGGAAAAAGGGGTTCATTAAAAACTATCCTGAAGGCAAAGATCCTAAAACCCAGAGAGAGAATGTAGAACTTATGAGGAGAATATTGATTTTTCTCCAGCCTAGAAAGTTGTCCTAGAAGAAATCAGGAAGGAGTTTAAAAATCAATTGGGGAAAAAATAGGAGAAAAATACAAACATAAGGAAGATAGTGTGGAGGGCAATAAAGAGTTAATAATTATAACATAGAATGTGAATAGGATGAATTTTCCCTTAAAAATGAAAGTGAATAGCAGACAGGATTAAAAACCAGAACCCTACAATATGCTGCTTACAAGAAACTCATTTGAAGCAGAGAGATACATATAGAGCAAGGTAAAAGGATGGAGAAAAATATAATTTGCTTCAGTTGAAGTCAAAAAAGCAGGGGTGGGAATCCTTATCTCAAACAAAGCTGCTGCAAAAAGATAGGGTTAAAAGAGATAAGGAAGGAAACTATATCCTCCTAAAAAAGACAATAAAGTGATTTAAATACTAAATATGTATGTACCCAATGGGATAGCATCCAAATTCTTAGAGGAGAAGCTGAAAGAACTACAGGAAAGCATAGTCAGCAAAATTCTACTCGTGGGAGACGTCAACCTCGGGCACTCAGATTTAGATGAACCAAATCATAAAATATAAAAGAAAGAAGGAAAGGAGGTATATACAATGTTAGAAAAACTAGATATGGTAGACGTATGGAGGAAACTGAATAGGGAGAGAAAGCAATATGCCTTTTTTCCTACAGTACATAGCACTTACACAAAAATTACCCATGTACTAGGGAATAAAAACTTAATAATCAATTGCAGAAAGGCAGAAATACTGAAAATATTTTTCTCAGATCATAATGCAATAAAAATCATATGCAATATTGGGCCAGGGAGATATAGACCCAGAACTAAATGGAAACTGGATAATCCCATTTTAAAGAAATAGTGGATCAAACAACAAATTATAGAAAGTATTAAACATTTTATCCTAGATAATGACAATAATGAAGCAACATAACAAAATCTATGGGATTTGCTCAAAATGGCTGTCAGGGGATATATTGTACCTTTAAAGCTTACATGAATAAATTAGAGAAAGAATAAATCAAGTAAACAAATATGGAAATAACAAAATTAGGGAAAGAACAAATTTAAAACCCTCAATTAAATACTAGAAATTCTATAAATTAAATGAGAAATTAATAAAAACAAAAGCAAAAATATTGAATTAATACATAAAACCAAGAGTTGGTTTTATGAAAAAACTAATAAAATTGATAAACCTCTGGTCAATTATGGTTAACAAAAAGAAAGAAGGAACCCAAATTGCTAGTATCATAAATGAAAAAGGTGAACTCACCACCAATGAGTAGGAAATTAAAGTAATAATTCAGAATTATTTTGCCCAACTCTATGCCAATCAATTTGAAAATCGGAATGAAATGGAAATGTATTTACAAAATTATAAGTTGCCCAGGTTAAATGAGTAGGAAATTAAATACCTAAACAAACTTTTCTCAGAAAAAGAACTTCAACAAGCCATCGTTAATCTCCCTAAGGAAAAAATCTCCAGGGCCTGATGAATTCACAATTGAATTCTACCAAACATTGAAGGAGCAATTGGTTCCAATTTTATATAAATTCTTTGGAAAAATAGAAAAAGATGGAACTCTGCATAACTCTTTCTATGACACCAATATGCTGCTGATACCTAAACAAGGAAGTGTTAAAACAGAGAAAGAAAATTATAGACCTAGCTCCCTGATGAATATAGATGCAAAATTCTTAAATAAAATCTTAGCAAAATGATTACAGCAAGTCATCACAAAGGCAATGAACTATGACCAAGTAGGATTTATCCCAGGAATGCAGGGTTGTTTCAATATTAGGAAAACTCTTAGTATAATTAATTATAGAAACAACAAACCTATCAGAAACCATATGATTATATCAATAGATGCTGAAAAAGCGTTTGACACAATACAGTGCCCATTCCTATTAAAAACATGACAGATTTTAGGAATGGATGGACTGTTCCTTAGAATAATAAACAGTATCTATCAGAAACCATCAACAAGCATTATATTCAATGGGTATAGTCTAGAGGCATTCCTAATAAGAGCAGGGGTGAAGCAAGGAAGCCCATTATCACCACTACTATACAATATCATATTAGAAATGTTAACTTAAGCAATAAGAGAAGAAAAAGAAATTGAATGAATTAGAATTGGGAAGGAAGACACAAAATTCTCATTCTTTGCAGATGACATGATAGTATACCTAGGGGATCCTAAGAAATCATCCAAAAAACTACTGGAAACAAATTGCAACCTTAGCAAATTTGGAGCATATAAAATAAACCCTCATAAATCCTCAACTTTTCTTTATATGACTAGCAAAATACAGCAGGAAGAGCTGGAAGAGAAATCCCATTCAAAGCAACCTCAGACAATATAAAATACCTGGGAGTCTATTTGCCAAGGCAAACTGAGAAACATTTTGAAAACAATTACAAAACAATGGTCACACAAATAAAATCAGATAGGCAAAAACCACATGGGCAAACATCAACTGCTCATGGATAGGTCGAGCCAATATAATAAAAATGACAAGTCTACCAAAACTAAACTACCTGATTAGTGCCATATCAATTAAAATTCAAAAAAATTACTTTAATGTGGGGTGGCTAGGTGGTGTAGTGGATAAAGCACAGGCCTTGAAGTCAGGAGTACCTGGGTTCAAATCCGGTATCAGACACTTAATAATTACCTAGCTGTGTGGCCTTGGGCAAGCCACTTAACCCCATTTGCCTTGCAGAAAAACCTAAAAAAAATTACTTTTATGACTTAGAAAAAGTGGTAAGTAAATTCAGATGTCAAATAAAAAGTCAAATATTTCCAGGGATTCAATAAAAAAAAAAAGTACAAAAGAAGGTAGCTTCACCCTACCTGATCTAAAATTGTATTATAAAACATCAGTCATCAAAACTGTCTGGTATTGACTAAGAAATAGCATGGTAGACCAGTAGAATAGACTAGGTACAATAGCAAGAAATGATTATAGTAATTTGCTGTTTGATAAACCCAAAGAGTCCAGCTATTTAGATAAAAACTCTCTCCAATAAAACTTTTGGGAAAATTGGTAGTTAGTATGGAAGAAACTTAGATTAGACCAACACCTCACATCTTATACAAAGAGAAGATCAAAATGGATACAGGTATTAGACATTAGAAACAATATTATAAGCAAACTAGAAGATCATGGACTAGTTTACCTGAAAGATCTATGGAAAGGGAAGCAGTTTGTGACTAAGGAAGAGATGAAGAACATCACTAAAAACAAATTAGATGATTTTGATTACATTAAAGCTTTTGCACAGACAAAACCGTTGTAACCAAGATCAATAGAAATGGAGTAAAAAGGGAAACAATCTTTACAAATTACATTTCTGCCAAACGACTCATTTCTAAAATATACAGAGAACTGAGTCAAATTTTTAAAACAAGCCATTCCCCAATTGATGACTGGTCTAAGGATATGCAAAGGCAATTTACAGATGAGCTCAAAGTGAACCGTAGTCATATAAAAATGACTCTAAATCAGTACTTATTAGAGAAATGCAAATTAAAGCTTCTCTGAGAAACCAACTCCTGCCTCTCAGACTGGCCAATATGACCAGAAATGATAATGATCATTTTTGAAAGGGTTGTGGGACATCTGAAACACTAATGCATTGTTGATGGAGCTGTGAACTCATCCAACTTTTCTGTAAAGCAGTCTGGAACTATGCCCAAAGGACATAAAAATGCGCATAAACCCTTTGATCCAGTAATGCCACTACTGGGCCTATACCATGAAGAGATGATGAAAAAGGGTAAAAACATCACTTCTACAAAAATATTCATAGCAGCCATATTTGTGGTAGCAAAGAATTGGAAATCAAATAAATGCCCTTCAATTGGTAAATAGCTAAACAAACTGTGGTATATGTATGTCATTAAACACTATTGTATTAGAAACCAGGAGGGATGGGAATTCAGGGAAGCCTGTAGGGATTTGCATGAACAGATGCTGAGTGAGATGAGCAGAACCAGAAAAACATTGTCCATCCTAAAAGCAACATGGGGGTGATGATCAACCTTGATGGACTTGCTCATTCCATCAGTGCAACAATCAGGGACAATTTGGGGCTGTCTGTGATGGAGAATACCATCTATATTCAGAAAAGAACTGTGGAGCTTGAACAAAGACCAAGGACTATTACCTTTAATTTAGAAAAAAACTGATATCTTATTGTCTTATCTTGCTATCTCTTTTATTTTTTGTTTCTTCCTTAAGGATATGATTTCTTTCTTACCACATTCAATTTTGATCAATATATACAAGGAAAACAATGTAAAGACTGGCAAATTGCCTTCTGTGGGTGGTGGGGGGCAGGGACGTAAGATTAGGGGAAAAATTGTAAAATTCAAGATAAATAAAATCTTTAAAAAAAGAAAAAAGAATTTATGAACAACCTTACAGCTTCATGAACAATTTCCTTCTGTTCTTGGTATATTGAAATGTTCACAATTGTTAATACTAACTTCATAATTAAATATTTTTAACAATAAAAAAAATCTATTGAAAAATTGGGAAAAGAAACTCAAGAGAAAATTGGCTTCTCGCAACAAGAAAACATATCCTTGGAAAATATATTTGAATAAATACAAAATGAAAATAATTCTCTCAAAACCTTGATTGGGCAATTGGAAAACTCCACCAAAAATAGAATTGACCAATTGGAAAAAGAGTTGCAAGAGGTAAATGAAGAAAATGTTTCTCTTAAATAAAGGAATTGAATCTGTGAAAACTAATGACTTCATGAGACAACAAGAATCTCTTAAACAAAACCAAAAAATCCAAAAAAATGGAATAAAATTTAAAATATTCATAGAAAAAAACCCACTGACCTCAAGAATGGATACAGAAGAACCAACTTAAAAAACATTGGGTTTTCTGAAAACATTGAAAAGAAAAAAAAGGACAAGACTCAATATTACAGGGGTTAGCAATGGAAAAATTGCCCTGACATCATGGAACCAGAGGGCAAAATAGTTTTTGAAAGAATACATCCATTCCCTCCAGAAAGGGATCCCAAAATGAAAACACCAAGTAATATAGTGACCAAATTCCAGAACTATCAGATAAAAGAGAAAATCCTGTAAGCAGCCAGAAAGAAACACTTTAGATACCAAGGAGCCACAGTAAGTGTTAAACAGGACCTGACTGCATCAGCATTAAGAGATTCAATGACTCAGAAAGTGATATTATGAAGAAGAAGGGAGCTTGAAATGCAGTCAATAATTTACTATCTTGCAAAACTAAAGCTTCTCTTCCAGGGCAAAAGATGGACATTTAGTGAAACAGGAGGCTTCCAACTTTTCCTCATGAAAAAAACAGAGATAAATAGAACATTTTTATTTCAAACAGAAGACTCAAGAGACATATGAAGAGATTTTTAAAAAGGGTAAAGAAAAGAATCCTGCTATCAAATAAGATGAAATTGGCTATATTCCTACCTGGGAGAAAGATTCTCATAACTCTCAAGAACTCTAACTCCATTAGAGAGAATATACTTAGCCAGAAGTAGTGGACACTCATGACTTATCCATGACACTGACAGAATGATTAAAAAAAAATACTTATAAAGGGGGAGGGGACAATAAAGAAATGAGAGGATGGTTGAAATTGAATGGGGTAAATCACATTACATAAAGAGTTACAAAGGACCTATTGCAATAGAGGGGAAGAAGGGAGGAGGTGAGAACTGCCTGAATCTTACTTTGATTAAATTTGGCTAACAGTTAAGCATACATACATTCAGTTAAGTTAAGAAATTTATCTTACTTTTAAAGTTTTAAAGTGGAAAAATTGGAGTGGGGAGGAAAATGGGAACTAACAGAAGGAAGGGAAAGGGTAAAGAAAGGGGAATGGGTTGGATATAGGAGAGCAAACACACTGATGGTGGTAGCATTCAGAAACAAACTACTGAGGAATATGGATAAAGTAAAAAAGGGGGAAAATAGTAACAGAGGTAGGATAACATGGAGGGCAAAAAAGAGGTAGTAATTATAAATTTGAATGTGAATGGGAAGGACTCTCCTATAAAAGCTAAGTTAATAGCAGAGTGGATAAAAAATCAGAATCCTATTATATGCTGCTTCCAAGAAACTCATTTGAAGCAGATAGTTACATACAGAGTAAAGGTAAAAGGTTGAAGAAAAATATATTTTGCTTCAGCTGAAGAGAAAAAAAGCAGGAGTTGGAATCCTTATCTCAGACAAAGCAGTTGCAAACATAGATCTCATTGAGAGATAAGGAAGTAAATGATATCTTCCTAAAAGGTACCATAGACAGTGAAGCAATTTCAATACTAAATATGTATGCACCAAGTGGTATAGCATTTAAATTCTTAGATGAGAAGCTGAAGGAAATACAAGAGGAAACAGATAGCAAAACACTACTGGTGGAAGACCTCAACCTTCCACTGTCAGATTTAGATTAAATCTAACCATAAAATAGACAAGAAAGGAAGTTAAGAAGGTAAATAGAATGATAGAATCCCTAGACATGATAGAACTTTGGAAAAAGTTGAATGGGGATAGAAAGGAATATTCTTTTTTTTTTTCTGCAGTACATGGCACTTAGACAAAAATTCACTATGTACAAGAGAATAAAAACCTAATAATCAAATGCAGAAAGGCAAAAATAGTGATTACATCCTTCTTGGATCATAATGCAATAAAAACCACATGCAATAATGACCCAGGGAGAGATATACCCAAAATTAATTGGAAACTAAATAACCTTACTTTAAAAAATGAATGCATCAAATGACAAAATGTAGAAAGAATAATGATTTCATCCTAGATAATGACAATAATGAGACAACATATGAAAACTTATGGAATAGATCCAAGATAATTGTCAGGGGATATATTATATCTTTAAATGCTTACATGAATAAATTGGAGAAAGAATAAACCAATTAACTAAACATGAAAAAATTAGATAAAGAACAAATTAAAATCCCCAATTAAATACCAAATAAGAAATCCTAAAAATTAAAGGAGAAATTAAGAAAATCAAAAGCAAGAAAACCACTAAACTAATAAATAAAAATCAAGAGTTGGCTTCATGAAAAACCCAATAAAATTGATAAACTTCTGATTAATTTGATTTTAGAAAAGTAAGTAGGAAACCAAATTGCTTGTATCATAATTGAAAAAGGTGAACTTAACACCCATGCAGAGGAAATTAAAGTAACAATTCCAGGATTATTTTGCCCAACTCTGTGCCACTAAATTTGATAATCTAAGTTAAATGGATAAACATTTACAAAAACATCATTTGCCCAGGTTAAATGTAGAGGAAATGAAATACTTAAATAAACTTACCTCAGAAAAAGAAATTCAACAAGCCATTACTGAACTCCCTAAGAAAAAAATCTCAAGGACCAAATGGATTCACAAGTGAATTCTATCAAACATTTAAGGAATAATTGCTTCCAATTATATATAAACTCTGGAAAAATAGGTGAAGATGGAACTCTGCTTAACTCTTTCTATGACACCAATTTGGTTATGATACCTAAACAAGGAAGAACTAAAGCAGAAAAAGAAAATTATAGAACCATCTTCCTGATGAATATAGATGAAAAATCTTAAAATCTTAGCAAAATGATTAAAAGTTATCACTAGGATAATATATTATGACCAAGTAGGATTTATCCCAGGAATGTAGGGTTGGTTCAATATTAGGAAAACTGTTAGTATAATTAATTATAGCAACAACAAACCTATCAAAAATCATATTATTTTATCACTAGATACTGAAAAACCTTTTGACACAATGCAGCACCCATTCCTACATTTCTGTATATTATTGGCAGGATACAGCAGGAAGAGCTAGAAACAGAAATCCCATTCAAAGTAAATTCAGACAATATAAAATATTTGGGAGTCTACCTGCCAAGGCAGACTCAGAAACTCTATGGAAAAAAAACTATAGAACACCTCTCACATAAAGAAATTCAGATTTAAATAACTGGGCATATATCAACTGTTCATGGATAGGCCAAATTATTATAATAAAAATGATAATTCGACCTAAATTAAACTACCTGTTTAGTGCCCTACCAATGAAAATTCCAAAAATTGACTTTAATGAGTTAGAAAAAAATCCCAAGTCATTTCATATGGAGAAATAAAAAATCAAGAATTTCCAGGAATTTGATGGGAAAAAGTACAAAAGGATATGGTTTAAGTTCTACCAGTTCTAAAATTACATTATAAAGCAACAGTCATCAAAACCACCTGGTATTTGCTAAGAAAAAGAGTGGTGAATCAGTGGAATAGACTAAGTGCCAAAGAGATAGTAGGAAATGATTATAGTAATCTGCTGCATGATTAAACACAGAGCCCAGCTTCTGGGATAAAAAAATCTCTCTTCAATTAAAAACTGTTAGGAAAACTGAAAGTTAGTATGGCAGAAACTTGGAATAGACCAACATCTCACACCCTAATTCAAGATAATATCAAAATGGGTAAAAGATTTGTACATAAAAACATTATTAGCTAGGAGATGAAGAAATAGTTTACTATTCCTATGGAATAGTAAGTTCTATGGAAAGGGAATCAGTTTATGACCAAGGAAGAGATGGAGAATATCATTGAAAATGAACTAGATAATTCTGATTACTTTATATTAAAAAGCTTTTGTACAAAGAAAACCACTTTAACCAAAAACAAAAGAAATGTAGTGAATTGGGAAACAATTTTTACAACTAGTATTTTTGACAAAGTTCTCATTTCTAAAACATAGAGAGAGCAAAGTCAAATTTATAAAAAAACAAAACAAAACAGGCCATTCCCGCAATTGACAAATGGTCAAAGGATATGCAGAGGCAATTTATAGATGGGGAAATCAAAACAATCCATAGTCATATGAGAAATTGCTCTAAATCATTATTAATTAAAGACATTCACATTAAAGCATCTCTGAAATACCACCTCACACCTCTCAGACTGACCAACATGACCAGAAAAGACAATGATCAAGGTTGGATGGGATGTGGGGAAATATGGGACACTAATGCACTGTGGGAGGAACTGTGAACTCATGCAATGTTTCTGGAGAGAAATTTTGCGCCACCTAGCCACCCCTTTGGAAAGAAATTTTGAATTATGCCCAAAGGGCAGTAAACAAGTGCATACCCTTTGATCTAGTAATATCACTACTAGATCTATAGCCTGAAGAGATTATGAAAAATGTTAAAAACATCACTTATACAAAAATATTCATTGCAGCCTTGTTTGTGGTAGTAAAGAATTGGAAATTGAGTGACTGTCTATCAATTGGGGAATGGCTGAATAAATGTAGTTCTATGTATGTTATGGAACACTATTGTTCTATTAGAAACCAGGTGGGATGGGAATTCACAGAAGCCTAGAAGGATTTGCATGAACTGATGCTGAGCAAGATGAGCAAAACCAGAAGAACATTGTACACCCTAACAGCAACATGGAGGTGATGATCAATTTAATGGACTTGCTCATTTCATCAGTGTGCAACAATCAGGGGCAATTTTAGGGTGTGGTGGAGAATACCATCTGTATGCAAATAAAGAATTGTGGAGTTTAAACAAAGACCAAACACTATTACCTTTAATTAAAAAAAAAAAGTTTCTTATTATGTATTTTTGCCATCTGTTATATTTTATTTTTTTTCCACAAGGATATGATTTCTCTCTCAGTATATTCAATTTTGATCAATTTATAACATGTAAATAATGTAAAGACTATGAGACTGCCTTCTGTGAGGGGTGGGGAGGGAAGCAAGATTGGGAGAAAATTGCAAAATTCAAAAAACAGTAAAATAAACCCAAATCATTTCATGAAACATTTGTAACCCATCTCCCCAAACATACTGTGCCCCATGCTCCCCTCCCTTTAGTACCCTAACCATAGTACTTAAACTCTTGTTAAATGAAGTATGAATTAATTTCATTAAAAAATCATCTAAAAAACTCCTAGAAATAGTAAGTGGATTAAGTCACTTCTAAGTAGTTTTCCACCCTCTACCCCTTAAGTCACTTCTGATTTAATTAACTAGTCTATAAAGAACTCTAAGTACTGGGAAGATTCTGAAGGTCTCTCAAGAACTTTACACTTGATTGTAATGTATGGGAGACACTGACTGAACCACCTATCATAAGATTTCTCTTTATCAAAGAGAGTTTTATGAGTAAGACAGGATTAAATTAGGTGAAAGGAAACTGAGACACATAAATTTAGAGTAAATACCACAGCTTTTCATCTGTACTCTTTGTCTCAAACATAGTGATGTCATCTTGTTCAATGGGAAGTCAAGAACCAAACATCTCCATATCCTCTAAATCCAATCCCTTCAATTGTTTTCAACCCTTTAACTATCCTAAAAGAAATACTGTTCTCAAGGGTTGTATACAATTTGTTGCTCTTGAAACTTGTTTTATTTTTTTTTCTTCTCCTTTATCTTTTTTATGCACCTCTTGAATCTTGTATTTGGTGATTGAATTCTCTGTTCAGTTCTGATCTTTTTATCAGGAAATTTTGGAAGCCTTCTATTTTGTTGAACATCTTCCCCTGATAGAATATGCTGGATTTTGCAGGATAGTAAATTCTTGGTTAATTGCATTCTATTGTAATGAAAATATTTGACCCTGGAAAAAAAGTTGATAAAGTGCACTTACCTTGCTTCTTTTTAGAAGTGAGATATTATGAATAGGGAATACTGAATATACTGTTGTACACACTTGAAGTCTTGTTTGATTTTGCTCATATTTTTCTTTCTTTTCTCCTTTTTGTTTGTATACAAAAATATTTTATTAGTTTAGGAAGGGAAAAGGGTTATATTCCAGATAAATTAGTCAATAAACATTTTTGAAATATCTACAGCTCCAAACAATGTTCTAGGCTCTAAGGATAGAAAGACAAAGAAGGAAACAGTTCCTGCTGGCATGGAGCTTAATATGTTAGAATTGTTTAGAGGGGGATGGGTGTAGGGAATTATATTCACAAGTATATACAAAGCAAATATAAAGAGAATAATTATTTAAAAAATAGAAAGAGAATAATAGTCATCATGACTATTATTTGGAATTGATTTTTGATTTCTAATTTGTTTGTGTTTAATTTTATTGAAGGAAAGATTATGCTACACTCCCTAAAACATGATTGACTTGACAAATGTAAGCAAAAAGATTGTGTAGATTTTGTCATAAGGAAATTAAAGAGAATAGTGTGTGTGCTAAGAGTCACCATATTAAACTTATGGAATGATGGAGCAAAAAAGATCAATCCCTTCTGGAGACTCAATTCTGTGGAGGGACCCAGAATGGCCTTTCTTCACCTAGTTTTGTACCTGGGTTTTAGGACTTTGCTTCCACTCCATGTATCTTCCCTTCCCTTCGTTCAGATACCTTTCCTCATTTGAATATATGGTCCTTGCAGATAGGTACTATTTTCTTTTTTGCTGCTATTTATGTTACCAGGTTTTGCACAATGAAATGCACATAGCAAGCCCTTAAATATGTTTCCTTTTTTTCTTTTCTTCTACATTTTCATTCAATCTTCCTTTCTTTCTTTCCTTTTTCCTTGATTTCTTCACTTATTTTTTCCCTACCTTCCACCCTTTCTCTATCCCTTCTTTTGCATAGTAATTCTGCATGTTTTAGGTTAGTTATTAAACTTATGATAGCATATACTTTTGCTCTCAGTTCAAGAGAAAGGAAAAAATATCATTGTGTTAAAAGTTGTTCCCTACTGCACAAACCTGTCCAGTCTTTTTACATCTAAACTCCCTTCCATTTTCTTCTTTCCAGTGACACTGAACTGAAGAGAGTAGAAATCAGAGAATTTCTCCTGCATGTCCTAGAGAACCCAGAGCATCTACCTTATGGTTTTCTATCTTGGTTGCTTTCCTTGACATCATCCTTGTCTCAAGAAACTCATCTTCCTGAAACTCACACCTACTTAGTAGCCCTGCTTCTGGGAATCTTCCCTGCCTTTGATTAAAGAGAGTGGAGAATGGACATCAGATCTTCCACTTAAGAAAGGGGACAGAACACCCTTCTCTCATAATTCCCCACCTGAATTTCTGATTTCATCATATGCAGGATACTCTCCCTTGCCACTCTAACATTTTTTAATGTATTATCTTCTCCCCTTAGCCTATGCATCTCCAGGGCTAGAACAATGCTTTGCTTTTCTTTATGTCCACAGCTCTTAGTATAGTGCACAGTACATAAAAGCACTTAAGAATTGCTTATTGACTGACTCCTTGCTTTTCCTACAAGAAACTCCTTGTCTCAACTCCATGTATTTTCACTTGCTGTTAACCATGAGAGGAATTTTCTGGTTTTTCTGACTTCAAGTATTAGATAAAATTCCACCTTCAACAGGAAGCCTTTCCTAATCCTTCTTAATTTTACCACCTTCTCTCTGTTGATTATTCCCTTTTTAGCCTGTATGAAACTGACTTGCCCACAGCTATTTGCAGGGTGTCTCCCCTATTAGATTGTGAACTACTTGCAGGCAAGTTCTGTCTTTTGATTTTCTTTGTATTCCCAAAATTTTCTGTATTGCCTACTACCTAGGAGGTCCTTAATAAATGTTCATTGACTCATATACTGACTAGAAAACTAAAATGCTGTAACAATGTGGAGGTAGGATCTCAGTCCTGGGCAGGAAGGAGTTATGCGTGTGTTGCTCCCAGAAATGTCTGATATTTAATGCTATAAGAAAATAAATAGAATAGGTGGAATCAAATACAGATTTGTAGGAGAAATAAAATTAGGTTAATCAAATGTACTATTTAACAACCTAGGTAGATCAGCATGCTAGTGAAGCAACTTCTGTTTGACTCAATTTTTCCTTGTCTGAAGTGGGAATACTCATAGCCTTTCTGATCAAGATTGCTGTAAGAAGGAAATAAGATAATATTTTTAAAATATTTTATTTTTTCCAAACTACATGCATTGGTAGTTTTCAAAAGATCACTTTTTTGAAGAGTTTTAAATTCTATATTTTTCTCTCCATTCCCTCCTCCTTCTCCCTGCCAGAAAGCAATCTACTGTAAGCTATATATGTGTATAGCCATGTTAAACAGAGATCCATATTAATTATGTAGTGAAAGAAGAAAGATAATATTTCTAAAGCACTTTGATTACCTTAAGGTACTACATGTATTAACTAGAATTGATATTGCTGTTATTAACACTGTAATCAGGTTTTGTCCATGAATGTCCATATCATCAAACATGGAAGCAACCTGAGGAACCTTTGAAGACGGTCCATATGGCCGACTTGAAGACCTCTGTTTCCTCTAAAGAGGCTATCCTATAGCTAGACTTTTTATTTAATTATTTTTCAACCATATACACATGTATATTTATAAGTTACAAAATTTCCTTCCACCCTCCCTTTCCACCAACCTCCCCTCAGCAGCAGTCAGGTTAGCATTGTATATACATATTTTTGATAAACATGTTTATAGATTAGTCATTTTCAGTGTAAGGAATTAGATTAAGGCATACGTGAGATAATTTTTATAAAGTGTTCATCAGATTCTGAAGGGTTTTTTTTTTTGTTTTTGTTATTCTTCCTCTGAATAGGGATAACATTATCCATAGCCAGTTTAATAGAGTTGTCCTATATTCAGTCCTCTGAACTGCTGATAGGAGCTGCTTCCATCAAGGTTGTTCGTCTCACAATGTTGTTAATGTGTACATTGTTTTCTTGGTTTTACTACCTTCACTTATCAGCAGATTCTGGAAGTCATTCCATGTTTCTCTAGAGTTCGACCATTTATGGTTTCTTATGGAACAATAATACTCCATAGTATTCATGTACCATATCTTGTTTAGCCATTCCCAATTGATGAACATAATACCCTTAATTTCCTATTCTTTGCCACTGAAAAAAAAAAGTTGCTATAAATATTTTGGAACATATGGTCCTTTTCGCATTTTTAAAGATTTCTTCAGGATATAGTCCTGGAATTGGAATTGCTGGGTCATGGTGAATGTATAATATAGATTGCCTCTTTTAATTGATTGCTTAATGGAAACAGACTGCATGTACAATTTGTAAGACTGAGTCACATACACTCTGTTTTTCTTTCTGCCTTCCCTCTTGCACTTTGCATCCAGAGATGAAGATCACAGTTCACTCACAATAAAGAGGTCAAAAATGGAATGAATGTGTGAGAACAGACTCTCTTTGCCCCCATTCTCATAAATACACCTGGAGATATTTATGTTTGTGTTCTGTGCATCTTACCCTCTGTTTCAGATGCCAAAGATTATTTTACAGGACAAAGAATTCAAGTCATGAAGACCTCTGGAGCTAGGACTCTAAGTAGATTGTTATAGCCAGTCTTGCAGGGAAGACCTTAATCCATTAACTTAATATCCACTGGTCTCCCCGGAGACTGAGATGGTGAGGGAGGGGGAGATAAATTTATGCTTTATATAGTTAGGAGGAATTTCTTGTATATTTCTGATCTTATCTTTTAAAACAAATATTCTTTTGTAAAAGTTCCAAGGTAGCAATATTAATAAAAGAATACTTTAAAAAATTTGCCAGTTACACTTATATGAAACAAAACTGTGGAAGAGGTTAAGGATAAGTCACAGATGTGACTTATCTGTGATTATAAAAATTCTGTTATAGCTCTATCAAGAGGAAGTGATAGTTTAAGGAACTGTAGATGCAGCCACCTCTGCTGCCTACTTCAATGCTACTGTTCCATTTTTGACTAGAGGAAGCACTCTTTTCTTTTTTTAATTGTTTTTTGAATTTTGCAGTCCCCCCCCCCCATCTCAGTTCCTTTCCCCTACCCCCCACAGAAGGCAGTCTGATAGTCTTTACATTGTTTCCATGCTATACATTGATCAAAATTGAATGTGTTGAGAGAGAAATAATATCCTTAAGGAAAAAATAAAATAAGAGATAGCAAAATTACATAATAAGATACCCTTTATAAAAAATTAAACGTAATAGTCTTTGGTTTTTCTTTAAACTCCACAATTCTTTCTTTGGATACAAATGGTATTTTCCATCGCATATACTCTAAAATTGCCTCTGATTATTGCCCTGATGAAATGAGCAAGTCCATTAAGATTGATCATCACCCCCATGTTGCTGTTAGGATGTATAATGTTCTTCTGGTTCTGCTCATCTTTCTCAGCATCAGTTCATGCAATTCCTTCCAGGCTTCTCTGAATTCCCATTCCTCCTGGTTTCTAATAGAAATTGGTGTTTCATAACATACATAGACCACAGTTTGTTCAGCCATTGCCCAATTGATGAACATTCATTTAGCTTCCATTTCTCTGCCACCACAAACTGGGCTGCTATGAATACTTTTGTACAAGTGATGTTTTTACCCTTTTTTCATGATCTCTCTTCAGACTATAGATTCAGGAATGGTATTTCTGGATCAAAGGGTATGCACATTTTTTATTGTCTTTTGGGCATAATTCCAAATGGAAGCACTCTTCTTGATAGGGCCCTTCCCCTCAAGGGAGAAAAAATATTATTTGTCCTAAATACTCTCCTGGAGCAGAAAAATCTAGTCTCCAACTGTGGTCTTATATTAAAATCTCTTCCTCCTTTCAGTAGATATGAAGGATAGAATTCCCAGAGTTTTTAAATTTCTTCATTGAATAGCTAGTCCAAACCTTGCCAAAATTAGTTACATGTGTAATTTAATGTATGTCAAAAAACCAAACATTAACTTGATGGTTCCATAACAATTAAAATACTATAATACAAGAATTTAAGTGACAAGTTCAAAGGTGAAGCAAAGAAAGGAAAATAAGCCTGAAGAAGAAAGTCATTATTATAAATCACTTTTTGAAAATTCTATAGAGGTCATATAAAAAATCAAAATAAATATTAGATTGTATGTCAACTAAAGGTAATATAAAGAAGGGCAGCTCTTAAGGGTTATTTGAAAGGAGGTTTTATTTCCCAGAATAATAATTGTTAAACAACAATATGACATTTTCTAGTTGTGATTTTGCTAATAATAAAAGAGCATCTTTGACCTCAAAATACTTTCCCCAAAACTTACTCATGTCTAAAAATTCATCTTGAAGAAAATCATAACAATCAAAATAAAAGCAAAAACATAATCCTTTCCTTCCAGAAGCAGAGAAAAGGGCAAATAGTTTTGGAAAATGCAATCTGTTGCTCTAAATTCACCTAACACTATGCATGATAATCAAAACAGAGACTCTAATTGTGATCTAGGGAAGGGGAAAGCTTCAGACGAAATTCTTCATAAGTCTAATTAAAATTTCTCAAGATTATGCAGATATTTGGGAATCCAGAAGGTGCACTTGCTGCAATCTCCTTTTCGAATAGGGAAATAAATTCTTAGTTTCAGATTCCAGTTTGAGCCACTGCAACCTTTGGGTTGGAATTGCAATCATTCAGCTCTGAGAAACCAGGGTGTCTGGAATTGTAGAACTGAAGAGGTTTTGGATTTGGAAATGTGACCCAATGCTCTATTGGAACCTAACTAAACTGTAAAACTAATTTCCATCCCCTCCCCTTCCCCTTCCTACAAGATGGTACAAAGTAGAGAATTATGCCTCCCACTTTTGGGGGAATTAGATTTGCTTATTTGTGATTATTATCTTTTTAAATAAACATTCCTTTTGTACAGTTATTTTTTAAAAGCATCTTGAGAATAATTTGAAAGCTCAGGCTACTACCTGAGATCTTTCTTTGCAGAATCATGAAAGACATATGGATTAGGGATAGGATTTTCTAGTTATCTAGTGTACTTTGTTACTTACTAAGTAAGTTACCAATTAAAGTCATCAATGGATTCTATAAAAGTGTTTCAAACAATGGAAAGATTTTGTTTCTGGCCCAAGTTGACTGGTAATTTAGGCATGGAATGAATGATCTATCTTCTAAAATAAATTTCAGCTTGCACCTATATTTTTAGATGTCACATAGTTATTTCCAAGGCCCCAATAGTATATGATTCTTGTAAAAAGAACTATATCAGATCTTTTGTTAGAGCAGATTTTAAGGGAAGAAGAAAGATAAGAAGATGAATTCATTTGTAAAATGAATAGCAAAAACTCTGTAATTAGAGCAGATGAAGAGGTAATTCCAATGATAAATTGTTTATTTAATAGACACTATTATCTCATTTATGAAGCAAGGATATATTCATATGTTTGGGAGGATAGCAGAGCCTAGTAGGTAGATGCCAGGCCTTGGAGTCAGAGGAAAATGTAAGTGCATTGTGATTCTTATTCATACTAGCTGTGTGAAAAAAAGGCAAATAGGGGGCAGAGCCAAGATGGCGGCATGAAGTCAGTATTTCTGAGAATTCTGAGCCCCCCCAAACCCCTCAAAAACAAAGGATGGCTCTAGCCAAAATTTAGCAGGGCAGAACCCACAGAAAGACTGAGTGATACATTTCCCCAGTCCTAGATAACTTAGAACTTCTGCTGAAAATGTGTGCTTCACCAGAACCAAGGGTTGGGAAAAAAGCTGTGGCAGGACAGTGCAGCCCAGCCCAGCCCAGTCCAGAAATCACCAGCAACAGCTTGAAGGGGTGGAGAGAGAACTCTGCTGCAACTGAGTGTGGAGTGAGGAGGGGGGTCACAGAATCTGCAGGGAGAATCAGGAGAAAGCAGCCTGCACCCCCAGAGGTGGTAAGGGAAGTCTGCAGAGATTTTTCTACTCTCCCTGGGTAGAACTCTTGCTGTTTGCCTACCCTACCAAACTGCATCTCTCCTTATAACCCCAGGGCAGAGGGCAGTGTTGTGGTCTTCTACATATCAAAGCACAGGCTAGAGACCATAAGACCTTGGAGGAATAAAATCCCAGTGAGGTGTCTAAAAAAAAAACAACAACCCCAAAGCCTTGGAGTGCTGTAAATTATGTAAATTAGTCTTGGGTTGAGGAAATGAGTAAACAACAGAAAAAGAAGGATCTGACCATGGAGAATTACTTTAGTCCCATGGAAGATAAAAACACATATTCAGATGATGACAAAATCAAAACCTTCATATCCAAAGCCTCCAATAGAAATAGAAAATGGGCTCAGACTATGGATAAGCTCAAAAAAAGACTTTTAAAAGCAATTAAGGGAGGTGGAGGAAAAATTGGGAGGAGAAATGAGAGCGATGCAGAAAAAGATGAAAACTAAATCAAAAGCTTGGTGAAAGATATACAAAAAAAATACTGAAGAAAATAGTAGTTAAAAATCAGTTTAAGCCTAATGCGAAAAGCAAAACAAAAGGCAAATGAGGAGAATTAATGCCTTAAAAAGCAGAATTTACCAATTGGAAATGAAGATTAAAAAACTATCTGAAGAAAATAACTAATTCAAATGCAAAATGGAACTAAAGGAAGCTGATGACTTTGCAAAAAATCAGGAAGAAATAAAACTCTTCCAAAAAAAGGCCAAAAATTAGAAGAAAATATGAAATCTCATTAGAAAAACAACCACCCTTGAAAACAGATCCAGAAGAAATAATTGAAAAATTATTGAACTATCTGAAAGCCACAACCAGGAGAAGAGCCTAGACTTAATTTTTCAAGAAATAAGACAGCAAAAATGCCCTGAGAGCCTAGAAGTTGAAAGTAAAATAGAAATTGGGAGAATTCACTGGTCACCCCCTGAAAGGGACCCCTAAAGATAAACTTCCAGGAATATTATAGCCAAATTCCAAAACTCCCAAATCAAAGAGAAAATTCTAAAAACTGCCAGAAACAGACAATTCAACTACCAATCTCCATAGTCAGCATTACACAGGATATGGCAGCATCCACGTTAAGGGATCGAAGGGATCGGAATATGATATTCCGGAAGGCAAAAGATCTTGGTTTAGAACTGAGAATCAACTACCCAGCAAAACTGAACATCCTCCTTCGGGGGAAAAGATGGATTTTCAATGACACAGGGTACTTTAAAATTTTCCTATCGAGACAACCAGAGCTGAACAGAAAGTTCGATCTCCAAGTACAGGACTCTGGTGAACCATAGAGGGAGTGGAAGAGACTAACTATGAGGAACTTGATTTTGAACTACTTGTATTACTGCATGGGAAGAAGATATTGATAACTCATATGAACTTTCTCATTTATAAGAGCTGTTAGAAGGAGCATATATAGACAGGACATAGGAAGGAGTGGAGTATAATGGTATGATATAATAAAGGGATGGAGTCAGTGGGTGATGGGGGAAAGTACTGGGAGGAAGGAAAAAGAGATGAAGAAGAAGCTGAGAGATTTCAGATGAGTCTATAAAAAGCTTTTTCAGGGGAGTGGAGGTGGGGAAGGCAAGAGGGAATGAGTGAGCCTTCATTCTCATCAGAAATGGCTCAGGAAGGAAATGACATACACACTTAATATAGTGAGGAAATCTGTCTTGCCCTGGAGAAGGATGGGAGCAAGCAGATGGGATGATGGGGAATTGGGGGAGGGAAGGGGGGCAATAGGTGATAGAACAGAGTGAAGATCCAGGAGAGGGTATTCAGATGCAACTCACTTTTGGACAGCATCAGGTTGAAAGGAGAGAGAGAGAATAGAATAGAATAAATGGGAGTGGGGAGAAATAGAGTGGAGGTACAGCTAGTAACAGCAACTGAGGGAAAAATATTGAAGCAACTTTTCTGGTGGACTTATGATAAAGAAAGCAACTCACCCCAGAGATAGAGCCAATGAAATCTGAACACAAACTGAAGTACATTTTTTTCTCTCTTTTCTTGAGGTTTCCCATCTTCTTGGGGGGGAGGAGGGGGTTTATGTTTATTCTTATGTTTACTCTTATAACATTCAATTTACATCAATGTATAGCATAGAAACAATGTAGAGACTGTCAGACAGTCTTCAGAGAGGGAGGGAAAGGAGGATGGGGGAAAATTGTAGAATTCAGAGCCTTGCAAAAAGTGATGGGTACATATTACTATTGTATATAATTGGAAAACAAATAAAATGTTAAAAAAAAGAATTAAGGAGTGGAAAAAACCCTAGTAAAAAATAGGAGCAGAGAAAGACCCATAAGCAGAATAAAATTAAATGTAAGGATATAAAGGAGGGGGGAAGTGGGTGGGGGTAGAAATGGGAGGAGACAGACAAAAAACAGAGTGAGATAGAATGAGCAGATGAGCTTTTTTAAGGTATCTCATTATGAAAGATTAGGAAGAAACTTTTTTTCCTTGTCTTAAATGATTTGGACTTTAAAAAAAAGCAAATCATTTAATTTTTTTCACTAATTAATAAATATCAAAGAATTTATATCCATATTATATCCCATATAAAATGCAAGCTCCTTATTGGCAAAGAATTTTTTTAAAATTTTTTTCTTTGCTTGCCTGCTGCTTGGCACATAGTAGGAGTCAAATGCATGTATCATGAGTAAATTTGATTACAACCTAGAAGAAGAGTTTCCACACCAGAAATTTTCTATACTGATAAAAATCAAAGTCTTGATCTCCCCACTGTGTTCATGAATGTTACACATTTTAAAAACAAAAGACATCAAAATAAAATAAACTTGCAATTTTACTGTTTCATAGTATCTTAGAGCATTTTGTGTACCAATTAAATTCTGTCACTGAACCAAATATGATTGTTTGTTACCTACAGCTGTTCTTCGTAAATCTGTCCATAAATTGCTGCTCCACCCTGGTAAGCAATCTGACACTTTCTAAAACACAGTCAGAAGCAAATCAAACAACCATTGAAGACTTAATCTTAACAAGATGAGACATTCAATGAACTCATGAGGATGCCATTCTTAATTAGAAAGGAAATAGCAAAACTTGAGTGTCTTGTTTAACAGGATTCACTGTTAAATTTGAAGAAAAAAGAAATGTGATTTTTCCTATCCTCTGGAAAAGTTTGCATTTCAAAGAAGTCACATGAAGATAGTATTTAGAGATAGAAAAGATTTATAGATATTTTTACAAATTGGTAAACTGAGTCAGAGATTGGGTAAGTAATATATTGAAGGTTTCATAGTTATTTAGTGGAAGAGTCTAAATAAAAACCAAGGTCTACCCACTTTGTAGATCGTATTCTTTCCACTATATCACAGAGTGCCAGTTTTTGGAGATATGGGTATTTACTCAAAGACTTCTGTATAGTACTGCAATTCTGAAGAAATTAAGTCATAAATTTCAAAAGACATTCATGCTATATAAATAGTGCGTCCATAAGTTTACTTAAATTAAATTAAACATATTCTCAAATAATTTCTGAAGTTTCTAATATTATTAATTAGATTAATATTAATATTAAGTCAACTTACTAATTACTTACGGAATAATCAATATATTCTCAAAGTGAAAAGAAAAACATACCATTGTCACCAACAAAAATAAAACTACTATTTTTGTTTTATTCTTTACTTTATATCTGTTTCCATATTGGCACTATGATATAAGGCACAGAGGGAAAAAAATATAAACACTATGCCCCCTAGAGTCACGATTTGATCAGTCACATCTCTGTAATGTAAAAGCATCTGTTGAAAATCACAAAGTTCTTTTAATGACCTGAGAATTCTCTCTGAAATAATGGCTTATCTTTTTTTAAGCAGTGATATTCAGCCTATAATGTTGCGTAGCTATGTGTCATAGAAAATAATCGTTCCTAAAGAATTAAAGTTAAGACTCATTAAAAAGGCAATAGTAAGCTCTGTAAAGAAGGTGAGTAAGCTTATATAAAAGCAATTACATAAGAGGGCATATCATTAAAGAAATGCATAACTGAAAAAAAAGGGAACCATAGTAAGAGTTACAGCTAGTGGACAGACTGCATACCTTTTGTTTCTATAAAATGTTAAGGAAATGCAAGAAAAGTCAAAAAGACAAATTTATAATATGATTAGAGGTCACATAGAATGTCCAGAAACAGATAGGTTACCATTTGCAACATGGTAAGAGCTATATTTGGTTCTATGATTGACTACTGCTGACATTTTTAATACATTTTATTCTCCCTTTCATTGGATATAAGCCTAGGTAAAAAGAGAAAGGAAATTATCTTGTGAATTACTCAAGGCATCTTTGTGGTTCACTAATGATTTGTGATGAGTATCTATATATTAGATTTGCTAATACCACAAAGCTAGAAAGTATAGCTAATGGCAGAGTCAGGATCCAAAATAATCCTGACAGGCCAGAATATTTGGTATTGTACAAGTATTGCAGACATATTTAAATTCTTGCATGTGAAATTTGCTAATGCCATATTAGCAATAGACTTGTTATTCTTTTGTTTTGTTTTGTTTTTGGAAGGCAATAGGGTTAAGTGACTTGGCCAGGGTCACACAGCTAAGTGAGTATTAAGAGTATGAGGTGAGTATCATATCCACTGTGCCACCTAGCTGCCCTGAGACTTGTTATCCTTAATCTGATAGAGAAAAACTAGTAGCCATGAGTAGAAAGTTCAAGAAGTAAGATATAAGGAGAAAATAAAATTAACAATTATAAATATCTATTATAAACATATGACTCAGCAGATACTGAATTAAGGTTCACCAAAGATTGAATGTCCACAAGGCCTTGTTCAAGTATATGTTGGTCAAGTTGAACCTCGAGGTACTTTCCCACTCTAAGATCTTATTAAAGGAAGGGACATAATTGTTGCTTAAAATCATGGGATCTTCGGGGTAACTAGCTGGCGCAGTGGATAGAGCACCGGCCCTGGAGTCAGGAGTACCTGAGTTCAAATCTGGCTTCAGACACTTAATAATTACCTAGCTGTGTGGCCTTGGGCAAGCCACTTAATCCCATTGCCTTGCAAAAACCTAAAAAAAATCATGGGGTCTTCAACTGAAAACATACTTATTGTGTATTCCAGTCCCAAGTACGAATCCCCTCTTTGGAATTTATGAAACACATCCAGCATCTCCTTGAAGATTTCTAATGACAGGGATCTTACTCATTCCAAGTCAGGTCATTTTATTTTGGAATAATTGGAAATGTTTAAAAATGTTTCTATTGAGTAAGAAAAATATCTTATTTCTCATAATATTGATCTATTTTTCCTACACCTATTTTTTAAGGTCAAAAATGATAACGGCAATTTTTTTAATATGGCACTTGTCCAAATATTCAAAAAGAGTTGCGTACTCAATATTACCAATTACACCAATCAATTAAAAAATGATCAGTAATTTGCTCTACCCAAGTGATTGTAGGTATGCACTATTCTCACATAAGGAATTCTCTGCTATTCATTGTTTTGCCCCTTTATAGGGAAAAATCCTTTTCTTGATTTGAGTAGTTTATAAAAACAGAAATGATAGTTTGCCAAAATGACTGATTTTGGTTTGAGAAATTTAAAATTGAAAAAGCAATGAAGTTCCAACTATATCATCAGATTGTTGAAGGCAGAAAAAAAGTAATATTAGCAAAGATACTCTGGAAAAATAAGTGCACTAATGTACTTTTGTTGAAGTTCTGATTTGGTTCAACTATCCTGGAAAGCAATTTGGAACTACAACTCAAAAGACAGTAAACTATAAATACCCTTTGATCAAGTAATACTCTTATTGGGGATATAGCACAAGGTATCAAAGACAAAGGGAAAGGATGAATATATGCAGAAATATTTACAGTAGAATGTTTTATTGTAGCAAAGAACAAAAAATAAAGTGGGTACCAATAAATTAGGCAATGGTTAACAAATTATGCTATGTGTATGTGATAGAACAGAGCTGTCCAACCTTACTTTTAAAAATTTTTATTGAAATAATAGACTATATAATTTGACTTGTCATTTTAGTGAGAACTCTGTGGTAGCTCAACTTCATTTACTAAAACTTTTAGTAAACCCTCCACATAAAATTGCCCTGCAGGTTGCATTTGGAACAGCCCTTTGATAGACTATCAGAAGAAAAGTCAAAAGAGTTACAGAAAATAAATTGATGAAAAGTAAAATGAAGAGAATAAAACTAATAATTTTGATGATTACTATTAAAATGTAAAGGAATACAAAACAGTTTGGAACTACATCCAAAAGACTATAAAACTGAGCATCTGTTTTGAACATTAAAACCCCTACTAAGTCCCTATCTGAAAGAGATGAAAGAAAAAGGAAAATAATATATTTGCCCAAAAATATTACAGCATTTTTGTGGTGGCAAAGAATTAAAGATTGAATTGATGCCTATCAATTTGGAATGACTGGACAAGTTCCAGTATATGATTATGATGAAATATTATTTGCTATAAGAAATGACTAGCAAGATAATTTCAGAAATACCTGGGAAAAACTCATATGAACTCATGGAAAGTGAAGGGAGCCAAACCAAGAGAAGATTGTACCCTATCCCAGCTATAATATAACAATGCCTGACTGTAAAAGACTTAACTAATGTCATCAAGACAGTTACAAAGAACCCTTGGAAAAAAATACTATCCACCTCCAGAAAGAGAACTGATGAACTCT
The DNA here is from genome assembly GCF_037893015.1 of Macrotis lagotis. NCBI lineage: Eukaryota > Metazoa > Chordata > Mammalia > Peramelemorphia > Peramelidae > Macrotis > Macrotis lagotis. The sequence goes on from NC_133666.1 coordinate 570,300,404, forward strand.
GAATGAAGATTGAAACCTCCTTTTTTACAACTTTATTTTTTGTGTATGTGTGTTTTATAATATGGTTAATGAAGAAATCTTCTGCATGATTTCACATGCGTAATCATTCCCAAATTGTTTGCATTTTCAAGGAGCTAATATGGGTTTGAGAGAGAAAGAGATTTTGTATTGATCATTTTTTAATGACTGTACATTTTTACATTAATTGGGATATAGTTGATGAAATAAATAAGAGATTTTTAAAAAGATGGTAAGACTATTTTCTTCCAACAACCATATCAATTTTCTATGTACAGTCATTTTATAAAGTTTTCTACTAAATGCATGGTTTTTAATTACAACCCAATTTCTCAACCATAATTAATAAAACTATCCAGATTTTCTATATACTGATAAAATGAGAATTTCTCTAAATTATATCAAGCAAGCAAAGATGGAAACTATATGTGACTAATTCTTAGATACCCCTATTAAATTAATCAATGGAAAATACAAACTAAAATTTGAATGAAAGCAGAGGGAATCATGCAAGAGATGCCTTTTGGCTGATTGAAAAGAATCAGTACCCTATGGAGTTTGGATAAAACAGAAAGTCAATTCATATTCTGAATTCTAAAAGCAGTACAGTCAATAGTATATAGCAAGTTCTGCTAACTTCCAAAGGTAACAAAGGACTTTGAATAATCAATAGTTGTGATCTGCCTTTTTGCTTTATGTGCTCTCTGTTTGACCCCATTTTCTTTAGTACTCTAGGTACCTGTTGAAGACTGTGTCCCAGATTTTTAGGTAATGGGGGCTAGGTGAGTAGGCGCAGCATTCTGAGTTGATGTAAATTGTACATCATCTTTTGGATACATAAATTGTTTAACTGATTCTGGTTCAGGAACATAATGGTAAAAAAGGAGTATTTTTTTCATTTGTTTTTGACTGGTTATTAACCAGTAAAAGTGAGTCTTTGTCATAATTTGTTCTTGCCTGGAAGTCATTTAAGAAGGATGACTTATTGTAACCTCAGTGTGGGCGAGAGGCCATAGGTCCTCATCTGAATATCTACCATGTTGAGAGAGTTATGACATAGCTATTATTACTTTCTCTCTTGCACTTTTTAAAAGATAATAGGAGAAATATAAAAGTGATAACTACAATCTTGTGAGCTTCAAATTGTAAGGAGAATTAAATTTTATTCTTGGTTTCATCTGACACAATTTTTCTTTAATCCATTATTTTGCTTCCTTGGGGTGCTACAGTAAAGTCCAAGCTGGAATATGCAGGAACCTAGAAAATTGGGGTAAAGTTCCAAGAGATCTCCTTGACCAATCCAGCAGTCCCAGAGATAAAAACATATCTACTCATTATTCATATTTTATGGAAATGAACTTGAAAGGAGTACTGCTATGTAGAAAATGTTTTAAGTTTGATCCCACTCTCCTCAGGGACTGAAGTGATATAGGTAGGATTATGACCCCAAAAATAGGAGGGAAAGAAGGAAAACAAATGGCATACTTCTATTTTCTTATGTTTTCTCAATAAATACACCTTTGTACAAGCTAATTGTGTTTAATTGGCCAAATAGAGTGGAGATGTTAATCACTGGTGACTACTAGTAGGGAGAACATAATCATTCAGCACCTAGCAATTAAAGAATAGATGTTGGTTAATGACAAAGAAAAAGAGAGAATAATAAATTGTAAAATTCACAATTTCAACTACATTAAATTGAACATTTTTGCACAAATAAAATCATTAGAAGGTATACAGAAAGATGGGAATCAATTTTCACAGCTAGTATTTTTGATAAAGGATTCATTTCTAAAATATAAAGAGAACTGAATCAATAAGAATACAAGTCATTCTCCAATTGAAAAATAATCAAAGGAAACAGGTGGCTTTCAGATGAAGAAATTAAAACTGTCTATAAATATATGAAAAATGTTCCAAATCATTATTGATTAGACAAATGAAAATTAAAACAACTCTGAGGTACTACCTCACACCTATCATCTTGGTCACTATGACAAAAAAAGTAAAATGATCAGTGTTGGAGAGGATGTGGAAAAACTGGGAACCTAATGCCTTATTGGTGGAGTTGTGAAATTCTCAATCATTGTGGAGAACAATTTGGAATTATTCTCAAAAGGCAATAAAATTACACATACCCTTTGATCCCACCATATTAATACTAGGTCTTTATCCTAAAGGGATCATAAAAGAGGAGAAAAGACTCACAATTCATAATTATTTGTTGATTTTTCTAGATGTAAGAAAGTTTTAACAATGCAAATTAAACAGAAAAATCTTGTGCATTTGTTTAAGTAAATTTTAAATGTGCATGTAAATAAATATTTTTGATGATGTAGTTAAATATTTATCAGCACAATCCTGTACTGTTCTAGGTGATATCAACAAAAACAACAATAGTAATAATAAGAAAACTGACTGTCCATTACCTCAGGTGAGTCACACAATATCTCTAGGTAGTGGTGTGCCTGTATCTCATAGGGGACCATTTCCATTGGCCCTTCCTCTTCTCTTGAAAAATTCTATTCTTGGTCTCATCTGACACAATTTTTCTTTAATCCATTCTTTTGCTTCCTTGGATCATGAAAAAAGATCCTGCCTATTTTGAAATGGAGAGAATGGACATTTTCCCCCAAATTAAAATCTTGAATGATATTTTTGTTTCAACAGGATGTGAATTCCATCTTCAAGACTATTAGATGTCCAGCTCTCTCTCTCTCTCTCTCTCTCTCTCTCTCTCTCTCTCTCTCTCTCTCTCTCTCTCTATCTATCTCTATCTCTATCTCTCTGCTTTTTATACTACAAAGATGATGACATTCATCTGCCCTCCTATTATGACTCTTCTTTGGGAAAAAGGAATAAGTGTAATAATGCTCTGCCTTGGGCAGAACCAGCCCCCAGACTGAGATAGATCTATGATTACATACAAAGTATTCTTTTCATTATCTCCTCTGAAGTAACAGTATTTTTATTTTTGTTGCTCTTCTTCCAGTCAGTCAACAATATTTTTTATTACGCACTTATTCTGAGCCAAACTCAGTGCTAAGTTCTGAGATAAAATAACAAAATCATTCCTTCTCTGGAAGACTTTAAATTAAATTCTAATGCCTTCCCTCTGTTAATTATTTTCTATCTATTCTGCATGTAGCCTTCTTTGTATATATGTATTTGTATGTTGTTTCCTCCATTAGAAAGTAAGTTCCTCAAGGACTGACTTATGCCTCTTTTTATATCCAGTGCCTAGTTCTTAGTAAATAGTAAACACTTAGTAAATATTTATAGAGAATATATATGGAACATAGATGAAAGCCCCTTCATACCTGAACTAATTGAATGATTTACTTTTTGTCAATTTGTCAATTTATTCAGATGAAGTACTGTTCCATATATATGTAGTTCATAAGGGTACATTACTGTGTTTAAGGAATCTAAGATTTGGGCAATTTTCAGAAGAAAATCAAATTTAATGATTTTAATTACTCTTTTGAAGGATAGCAAACAATCAATAAACTGTTCTTCTACCAACTCAGTCACATCAAATGAACAAGAAAATTCAACAATCAATTTTTATATTCCAGATCAAGGTTGGTTAACCTTTTTTATCCTGTCAAGGGCTAAAACTTTAAAATTAGCCTGCTCTATTTAGTCTAACATTTAATTAATTCATCCCTAGATTTATTGAATTTTGAGTCCCACCTGCAGATGCCTTGGCAGTGCCATATTAGATGATTATACAGTCCTTGGTTCAGAGGTTCTCTCTGCTGTTCTAGACAGTATATTATGAACTTTAGATACAAAGAAAGACAAAAGCATTCCATACTCTTAAGGTCCACAAGAGTTAATAGAAGAGATGATATAAATATCAATATGAAAAGATTTATATAAAATGTAGATAAATCTCAGAGGGAGGGCATTGATATTAAGGAGAAATTTGGAAAGTCTTTCTATAGAAGGTGAAATATTTAGTTGAAATTTGAAGGAAGCAGAGGAAGTCAGGAAGTAGAAATATACAGACAAGAATTCTATATATTATGATCAGCCAATGAAAATTCAAGATCTCAGAAGGTAGAGTGTTTCTTATGAGAACCAAAAAGGAGGCTGATGCCATTGTGGCATATCATACTTAGAAAGAATAATATTTTTTGATGATTGAACTGAGTTTATTTATTTTCTAATTTACACCAGATTTAATAGCTTGATTTATTTTTTATTTTTATTTTTATCTCTTTTTTTGGAGAATTTTTATTTATTTTCATCCATTTGTATATGTATATTTCCAAGTTACAAATTTTCCCCCCACTCTAGCCTCCCACCCACCTCCTCTCAGTTGGGAATAGTCAGGTTAACATTTTGCATATATATTTTGTTAAAAATAATTACAAATTAGTAGTTTTTGGCATGAAGAATTAGCAATAAGGGAAAGAGATACATAAGAGATCATTTTTATAAAGTGTTCATCAGATTCAGTAGGGGTGTTTGTTTCCTGTGCATTTTGTTTTGTTTTGTTTGTCTTCCTCTGGTTGGGGCTAATATAGTCCATAATCTGTCAAATACAGTTGTCCTAGCTCTCTAGACTGCCGAGAGGGGGTTGCTTCCATCAAGGTTGCTCATCTAATGATGTTAATGTGTAAATTGTTCTCTTGCATGCTCCCTTCACTGAGCATCAGATCCTATAAGTCATTCCATGCTTCTCTAGAGTCTAAACATTTATGGTTTCTTATAGAACAACACTATTCCATAGTATTCACATACTATGACTTGTTTAGTCATTCCCCAATTTATGGGCATTCCCTCAATTTCCAATTGCTTGCCACTACAAAAAGGACTGCTATGAATATTTTGGAACATGTAGGACTTTTTCCATTTTTTACAATTTCTTCTGGATATAGTCTAGAATTGGAATTGCTGGATCAAAGGGCATGAAGAGTTTTATTGCTCTTTGGCCATAGTTCCATTTTGCTCTCCAGAAACTCTGGATCTGTTCACAACTCCACCAGCAATGCATCAATTTCCCAATCCCCCCCCAACAACCTTTTTTTCTCATCTGTATTAATCTAATAGGTCAAGATAATACCTCATAGTTGTTTTAATTTGTATTTCTCTAATCAATAGTGATATGGAGCATTTTTTTCATGTTTATATAGAGCTTTAATTTCTTTATTTGGAAACTGTCTACCCATATCCTTAGACCATTTATCAGTTGGGGAATGACTTGTGACCTTTCAAATTTGATACAACTCTCTATATATTTTAGAAATGAAACCTTTATCAGAACTCCTGGTTGTAAAGATTGTTCCCCAGCTTTCTGCTTTTCTTCTAATTTTGGCAGGACTGATTTTATTAGTGCAAAACTTTTAAATTTAATATGGTCAAAATCATTCATTTTGCAATTTATAATGTGCTCTAATTCTTGTTTGGTCAATAATTTATCCCTTTTCCAAAAATCAGATAGATGGAATTTTTTTGTCTAATAATTTAGCTATGGTATTGCTATTTATGTCTAAATTCTGTACCCATTTTGATCTTATTTTGGTATAGGTTGTTAGATGTGGATCTATGCCTAGTTTTTGCCAAACTATTTTCCAGTTTTCCCAACAATTTTTGTCAAATATTGAGTTCTTATCCAAGAGGCTACTTATGTTCATACAATCTCTGCGTTTTTCTTGGGAGGTAGATTCCCAAGTTTTTAATGTTAACTACAGTAATTTTTTTTTTTAGTTTTTGCAATGCAATGAGGTTAAGTGGCTTGCCCAAGGTCACACAGCTAGGTAATTATTAAGTGTCTGAGGCTGGATTTGAACAGGTACTCCTGACTCCTGGGCTGGTGCTCTATCCACTGTGCCTCCTAGCCACCCCTAACTACAGTAATTTTTAATGGAATTTCTCTTTCTATCTCTTGTTCTTGGATTTTATTGTCCATATATAGAAATGCTGATAATTTATTGTGGGTTTATTTTTTAATCCTGCTACTTTGCTGAATTTGTTAATTGTTTCAAGGAGTTTTTTAAGATGATTTTCTTGAATTCTCTAGGTATAGCATCATATCATCTGCAAAGAGTAAAAGTTTTGCTTCCTCATTGCCTATTATGATTCCTTCAAATTCTTTTTCTTCTCTTATTGCTACTGCTAGCAGGGAGTATGGTTTTTGAAGACTGTAAAGAAGCATACAGACATGCAATTAAAATCAAACAGAGAATTTTCTATTAATTCCTAGAAATAATAGAAAACCCTTTATTGAATGGTTAGTGGTGCTATGATATGATTTAAATGGAGAACACTTTGAAGAGATTCGAAGTAGCAAATACCTCAAAGTAATCAGTGGAATACTGTGACTTCTATGGGGGCATATTTATGGAATGTGTATGGTTTTCTTGAATGCCCACTTGATCTAATCTATTCTCCCCAGATAGTATATTCCTTTATCTACTATAAGAATTGTCTAGGATAATTTTGGAGTTAAGGTCAGGGAACATCTGTTTTATCTTTATGACTTATTAATACTTGCATATAGTAAATAGCTTAATAAATGCTTGTTGAATTGAAGTTTTCAGATAAGATCATGGTTAAATTGAGTCAATAATCTCTGAGTGATGATTCAGGGGCTTTTCCCTGAAGAGTTTTCTGACAGCTTCTTAGTAGACCCTTTTAGCCTTTTTATGTCTTCTTAGTTATGTGTTGAAATTTTGGAATTGTTTGTACCAAGACTCACAGAATCTCCATTAAGAAGAGTAGTAATTACTGCAAGTAGCAATTGATTTTGCAAAGAGTGGGCATACGCTAAACTCTACTAGCACAGTTGTACTGTGCTTTTAAAAAACCGTTTATGCAAAAATGAAAAATTTATACAAATGAATAATGAGACCATCAGTCTCAGGTGAGCAGTATGTGCCCAGAGTAGAATCACTCACCAAATTATCTTATAAATAATAAGCTTTTATATAAGCCAGCACATGATAGTAGCTCTCAACTTTACTAGATAAGTTAGTTTTAGTCTGTCTGAGCCTTTGTTTTCTCATTTGTAAAATAGGAATAAGAATACTTGCATTGGAGATTATACAGAGTGATTCTGAGTAAATTGTTACTATTTATAATACTTTGTGACTCTTAAAATGCTTTAGGAAAGTAATTATAATTATAATGCATTTCATATATGAATTCCTATAGATAAAATCTGATCAAAAACAACTTTATAGGAGCACAGGCAGTGCACAAAGTGAGTTGTACTTATATATCTTACAACCATACAGAAAGAAAATCACAAATTTTAATTTTATAGCTAAATCTATAAGAACCCACAGAACTACAATCTTTGATTTTAAAGATGATGAAGCACAGACTCAATGATTTGTCCAAAGTTATGCAGTGTCAAGTCAACATGCCAAAAAATATTTAATTCCATAAGATATTCAGGCATTATGTTAAATGTTGATGCTTGAAAAAAAAGAGAAAGAGAGAAAAGAAGGAAAGAAGAAAGGAAGGAAGGAAGGAGGGAAGAAGGGAGGGAGAGAGGGGGAGAGAGAGAGAGAGAGAGAGAGAGAGAGAGAAAGAAAGAGAAGATAAATATAATGTATATTCAAAGGTAATCTTAGTGGCACATACTGCCACATTACCTGCCTACATTAGTAAGGTCCTTAATCAGAAAGAAAGTCTGTTATAAAACAACCTGCCTTCTTCTGTACCTAGACTATTCAGAAGCTCAGGGGAGAGAATAACAATTATTACTCATCTATGTAATATTGGTCAGCTAGGCAAAGGATATAGTTTTTCCTTAAGAATTCCTTTTAGGCCAAATATCTGATTTGCATATGATGAGACCATACTGAGGACAGAGAAAGGCCAAGGGGGTTATTATTATTAGCTTTTCATACACAAACTAGTATTAGAAGTTATGCTTCTAGTTTCAGTGAAAACTCAGCAAGCCTCTTTTGCATAATTTAAGCAAACAATTGAACAAATAAACTCCATTCTCATTATCTTGGCCTCCTTAGTGGCAAGGCAGCTTGAGGACCAGAAGGAAACTGTTTTATAATGAAGGGTGATCATAGGAGGGCAGAGGTGAAAGTCAAGGGAGAGATGGAAAGATGTAGCTGAAAGCCTGATAATGAGGGTGAAATTTAAGTACTGTAATTACAAGATACCCAACTGTAAAAAAACATTCTTCTCAAGACAAGTTTAACTGTTTGAGAGAAATCTCTTTCTGAACCCTTCTTTTTTAAAGAAATTTTTTGGAAATAACTCTTTGTCAATGCTTTAAGTAGTTCTTATATAACAGTCAGAAAAGGTGATGTTTAGATGAGCCAGTGAAAGAAATTCCAAGGGATGAGTTGGCAAACATGATTTCAGTGCCATATCTGCTATGATAACAAATGCATCTGCTGTTTCTAGAGAATGGATTTGGTAAATAGAACCTGAGTCATACAATTGCTTGTTTTCTTGGGAAAGATTTATTTTTCCTCTTGAAACTTTCTAGAGATCAACTGGAATGGAGTCAATTTCTACACCAAGCTAGTCTCAATTGCAGCAGCATTATGGGCCATTTGTTAAATGAAATATTTATATAGATTCTTCTCAGACATTTCTGTGCTCCTATAGATCCCTTAATCATCTTTTGTGGATCCCAAATGCCTCTTATGGAAAATCTAATTTTAGCAATGTGCTTACATTTTCTCTATTTATTGAGTCTCTTAATTTTTCCTTCTATTGGAAGTATTGGTAGTGCATAAAATTGGGTCTACTATATTAACTTTTTCTGGTTAATTTGAAATTGGTTGATTTTGGTTGATTCAGAAGCCAGAGAAAGTGATATAAGGATACTCTTAAGGGATTTCTGAATAACTTTGGAATCAATTATGAAACAAAGTAAAACAATGTAACAGACACTCTCAGCAAGTCATGCTTGTATCAAATAATATGCTGTGCTTTATTAGCCAAGAAGAAATTTGAGATGAGCATAGGTTCATAAGGGCTATTTGTCCCCTATCTGTGGTAGAGTATTCCAAGCTCATATTAATGTGATCAGCCACAGATGGATACATTATATCTTGACCCCAATATATTGTCACTTAAGTCCTCCTCAAGTCAAAAGGACAATTAACCACAAGTTTTTTTCTCTAGTTATGTAATTCCTTAAAACCAACTTACATTCACTGATCTTACTAGTCATTTAATTAATTTGTGATCATTTTTTTCTCCAAAAGCCATAACACATTAAAAATGCATGCTAGTTTTTGTTTAGTGCTTTAAAGTTTACAAAGAACATCCCTGGCCATAGCTTTGATATAGTTCCACTCTTCCATGTGTTTATTTGTATTTTACAAATGGTTCTGAATACTGTAGTAAATTAGTTTATGTATATTGCTAAGGTCTCTACCAGATGATATAATTTATGTCTATGATTTTCTGACCACATATATTATCATGTGTGATTCATTTGTCATGTGATTCTGTTCCTTTTTTAGAATTTAAAATTGCAGCCTCTTTTATAATCTCAAAACAATACCCATTAAGAAAATATTGAACAGAGAAGATAATTTAAAAATTCCTTTTAAGAATTTCATGAAATGATTAATAAAAATAATAATAGCTAACTTATCTGACACTTTAATTTATACAAAGCATCCTTTCATCTAATATCACATTTGATTCTCATTACAACCTCTGACAATTGTTTGCTATTATAATCATTTGATTGATAAGGGAACTGAGACTGAGAGGTTAACTTACTTTTCCACTTTCACACAATGAGAGTCTGTGGCAACATTCAAACTCTAGTTTTCCAGACTGAAACCAGCACTCTATCTATCATTAGAAAGAGAGAGAGAGAGTGAGATAGAGAGAGACAGACGACAGACAGAGACAGAGACAGAGAGAATAGATGAGTGGATAGAGAGCAAAGAACTAAGAAATAAAAAAAATCAAAAAGATTCTACTTTTCTTAAGAAGGGGGCTGCAAGGGGAATAAAAGTATACATAGGGGAATAAAATCAATAGAGAAAATCTAGCTTTTAAAATTGTTAATGAATTAGGATATCTGTGCCTAATTGATAAACTAGCTGCCCCCACTTCAAGCTGATCCCACCCAAAAAGTTTCTAAAGTTTGACATGTTTGCAAATCCTAACTAATAGGAGAAGAGATATAGAATAGGGGTTGGAAACAATGCAAGGTTCAGTCAATGCATTAATTTGGGAGGAGGGGCAAAAGAAGATGACATCACACAAGAAAGAACTGTATAAGCCTTTGATATTAGAGTTAGGACTCTAATTAAGTTCATCTTACAAAATGAGTGGTGAGGTAGAGTTAGTACCAGAGCAGAGAAAAAAGCAGGCAGGATTAGCCAATAAAAATTAAGATTCAAAATCTGAATCTTAATGGTGGGTGCATTTGAGGAATCTTAAGTGGAGTGTCCTGGTTTCAGAGTTCTTCAGATTACTATACTATGATTCATTAGGAGGCAATGAGGAGAACACAAGAAGGAAGATGCTGACAGCTTCCAAGGCAAATAGTTTTTCTGAATCTGTTACTAAATCCCAAATTTCAAGGTTTACCTAATATCTGATTAAGGGATACTGAGAAAAAGTCTTCTACATGATAATTGTTTTATTTTATTCTTATTCTATGTTAATGAAATTTATGTTTTCATAATTAACCCATATATGCTCATCTACTGAAATTTCTCACCAAGGAAAGAAGAGTATTCTTGGTGACTGGGGCTGAATAAATATTCTAATTTATTCAATCCACATGAAAAAGAGCATGAACACTGATGAAAGGTACAGACTGAAAACAGAAGACTCTAAGAAAGTACTAGCAAATGTTTAACATCAAGCTCCCAGAAATAAAAAAATATGTATATTTTACTTTTATAAATTTAATCTGGATTGTTAAAACTTTCTCCATCACTGTCTTAAGATTAGAAATCAACAGAACAAAACATGAAGTAAATTTCCATAGTATAATACCCTGAAAATTTTGTAATCAGCTCTCCTGAATCTTGGACTCAGATTATCCTTGGATAACATCAACTTCCGAAATACTACAGAGAGGTTCAAATTTCCTCTGGAATTTCCCTCTGATATTCAAGGAAGGGCAGTTAGGTGAAACAATGGATACAGTCAAGTCAAGAGTCAAGAAGACTCATCTTCCTGAGTTCAAATCTGGCACCATACACTTACTAGTGTGATCCTGGGCAAGTCCCTTAATACTCTTTCTCTCAGTTTCTTTATCTGTAAAATGATATGAAAAAGTAAATAGTAGAGGGATTGGGATGGAGCATAGATGGTGGAGCAAAAGCAAGGATGGCTTGAGCTCTCCCTCAATTACTCCAAATATCTTCAGATATGGACTCTAAACAAATTCTAGCATTGTAAAACTCACCTAAAGACAGAGTGAAATAATATTCTGACTGAAGACATTTTAGAAAGTTAACAGGAAAGGCTTGTAGCACTAGGGTGAGAGAGGAATATGGTCCAACACAGTCTATTTCAGCACAGACTCTGCATCAGCAATCCAGGAAAAGGCCAAGGAAGCCACTAAATCATTATTAGCAGTTTTTTCTGGAGCTCTTAGCTCATAGAACTTAAGGGGGGGTCAAACAATTGATAAGAAAGATATTAAAAAGTCACCTTTGCCAACACTGAAGGATGACTGTTGTTTCACTCATACTCAGATCTGAGTCACAGTGCTGGGAGGCAGTCCGAAGACATGGAAGAGTACTGGCATACCAGAGCTTGAAGCTGCAAGGGCTCAGGGGCCCTTCTCATACTTCCAAGGCAGAAAAGAGAATTTGTGGTCACTCACAAATCAAAGCATATACTAAGAGAACAGTAAACATGTCTCCTTAGATCATATCACATTGAAAGACCTGAAAACCTGCAGGTCCCTAGAAGTATCTCTGAATGCAGCTAGCTGCACAAAATCCCAGAGGCTTGGAACAATGTGCCCTTCACCATTTAGGGTGAGCCTTACTTTAACAAAGAGTTAAAATTCAAGTAACAGAATGAGAAATTGAGTGAACAACTGAAAAAATTTCTGCCTATGGAAAGTTGTGATGACAAGAAAGATCAAAAATACAGATTCAGAAGAAGATAATGAGATCATAGCTTTGACATCCAAAATTTATGAAAATATAAATTGATCAGAGGCTATAGAGGAGCTCAAAATATTTTTAAAAATCAAGTAAGAGAGGTATAGGAAAAATTGGGCAGAAAAAAAGAGAGTGATTCAAGAAAATCATGAAAAGGAGCAAAAAATGATGAAGAAAATAACACCTTAAAAACAAACTAGGTCAAATAATAATAAATGTAATGCAAAATATCTATGAGGACAGAGCTCTAATAGACTTAGGAGACTTGCTATAGACAATGCTATCCACATCCATAGGGAAAAAGCAAAACAAAACAAACAAACAAAACTCACAAAATCCAAATGACAATTGCATTCTCTTTTTTTTAAAAAAAAAGTTCTTCTTTTCCTTTAATTTTAATTTCCCATACAGAAGGTGACTAATCAGTAAACATGTTAAAAAAGAAAGGTCTATGTATAATATTCACCAGACTGTTTACTGCTGAAGGTAGGGGGATGGGAAGGGAGGCTAGAAGAAAATCATGAACCTTAAAAATATGCATATGCATGTGGATGAATGTTGAAAAACTTTCATAGTATAGGAAAAATAACATAAAATATCAATTGGACAAAAAATCTGAGGAAAAATTTCCTTAAAAATATCAAATTGACCAAATTGAAAAAGAGGAACAAAATTTCACTGATGAAAAATTCCTCTTTAGAAAAGTAGAATTGGTAAAAAAAAAAAAAGGGAGACAACAAAATCTCATTAAAGAAAATAATACCAAAAGAAATGACAGGAAAAGAAAAAGAAATAAAATACCTTAAAATATTAGAATTAAGCAAATGAAAACAAATGATTTCATGAGAAATCAAGAAACAATAAAAACAAAACCGAAAGAATGAAAAAATAGAAGACCACATGAAATATTTCATTGAAAAAAACACCTGAACTATAAAATATATCCAGAGGAGATAATTTTGAAATTATTTGTCTGCTTGAAAGTTGTGTCAAAACAAGAGCATGGTCATCATCTGTCAAGAAATTATCAAGGAAATCTGCCCTGACATTTCTGAATCAGAAGATAAAATAGAAATCGAAAGAATCAACTCCTGAAAAGATTTCAAGCAATCAGAAACAAACAATTGAATTATCATGGAGTCAGAGTCAGGATTACACATGATTTAGCATCTTCTACATTAATGTATAGAAGGGTTTGTGGATTACAATCAAAAATCAACTACCCAGTAAAAATGAGCATATACTTTCAGGTGAAAAGATGATGATGTTTATCATTTGTTCTCAAAGAAAGATAATGTCATCAGGAAAGTAATGCCATGACAAGCACATGAATTGGATTTGAGTATGGGGTGCTGTTTACTAGTCACATTTTCTCCTCTAGTGCCATCTAGATTCAGAGGCCACATATAAATCAGGATACCTGGAAATGGCCCTGAATGTGAGACAATCAGGATCTTACCCAAGGTCACTCAGCTAGTAGGGGTCAAGTGTCTGAGGTCAGATTCAAACACCCTTCGTTCTGATTCCAAGGCCAATGCTCTATCCATTTCACCATCTAACTGCCCCTGGTGAAAAAGATGGACATCTAATTACATAAGGGACTTTGAAATTTGCCTAATAAAAAGACCAGAAGTTAACAGAAAATTTGATCTTCAAATGCAAGACTCAAAAAAGCATATAAAGGAAAATAGCAAAGGGAAATCATAAAGGACTTAGTGATGTTGAACTGTTTATAAGTCCTACATGGGAAGATGATTCTTATAATTCACAAGAAATTTCCATAATACATATATAGATATAATTATATACATACACCATACCTGTAAGTAGATAGAGACAGACACAGAAAAAGAGACAGAAAGAGGGGCAGAGCACAAGTATGAGTTGACTATGATTGAATGATACCTAAAAAAAGTTAAATTACAGGGTGAGAGAAGAATGTACTGGAAAAAAGTGAAAGGGAGAGGTAGAATGGAAGAGGCAAGAAAAAGTTTTTTACAGTGCAACAGAAGATGGAACATATGAGGAGTGAGTGAAATTTATCCTTTACAGAATTGGCTTAAAAAAGGGAATAACATATACTCTCTTACAGGTCCCTACTAGTATTTTTAAATACAGTTAGTTGCATAAAACCCCAGAGGCTTGGGAAAATGTGCCCTTCACCATGTAGGGAGAGCCTTGCTTTAACAAAGCTGGGTTGGGTATAGAAATCTCTCTTATCCTACAGGAAAATAGGAGAGTAGTGAATAAAAGAAAAGGGATGATGGAAAGAGAATGTAGATTGGGAAATAGGTAGTCAGAAACAAAACACTTTTACACTTTTGAGGAGGAATAGGGAGAATGGAGGAAGGGAAGGGGAGGGAGGGGAGAGAGGGAGAGGGAGAGGGAGAGGGAGAGGGAGAGGGAGAGAGAGAGAGAGAGAGAGAGAGAGAGAATATAAAAAATAGTCATAATAGAATGAAGGAAAATACAATCAGAAATGGTAACTGTGAAAAAAATTTGAAACAGGTTTCTCTGATAAAGACCTCATTTCAGAAAAGACCTCAAGTTTATAAAAATGAGCCATTCCTCAACTGATAAAAGATCAAACTATATGAAAAGTTTTCCAATGAGGTTATCAATGCTATCTACAATTACGTTAAAATGTTTTAACTAATTATTGATTGTAGGACTGCAAATCAAAACAATTCTGATGGGCTACCTTGTACCTATTAGAGTGACTAATAGTACAGAAAAGGAAAATGACAAATGTTGGAGAGAATAAAAGGAAAATGAGACATTCAATGTACTGTTGGTAGAGTTGTGAAGTGATTCAGCATTCTGTACAAGAACTTGGAACAATGCCCAAAGAGCTATAAAACAATGCATATCTTTTGACCTAGCAATGCTTCTACCAGTTTTGAATCTCAAAAGAAATGAAAAGCAAAAAGTAAAAAGACTTATAAGTACAATGATATTTATAACAACTCTTTGTGATGGCAAAAACAATGGAAATTGGGGGAATATCAATCAGTTGGGAAATGGCTAAGAAATAGTGCCATAAGATTGTGATGTAATGCTGTTCTCCTATTAGAAATAATGAGCAGGATTATCTCATAAAAACCTGGGAAAATTTACATGAATTGCTAGAAAGTGCAATAAACTTTGTAGAAAGTATTGACAATATTGTAGGATGATCAGCTGTGCATGACTTAACTTTTCTCAGCAATGACTCCAGTCAGTTCTGAGAGAAAGAGTTGATTTTCAGAACACAGATTGAAGCATTTATTTCCTTTATTTTTATCATTTTTTCATGTTTTGGGGCTATGAAGGGGTCTGTTTTCTTTAATAATATGACTATTATGGGAAAAAGTGACAGGATTAGATATTGATTTCTTTAAGAATCCCTTCCAAATCTAAATTGCAATGATTCTTTTAGGATTTTTTAAATTTAATTTTAATCATCTCTCTACCCTAATTATGTCATTCATAAATATATTTGATACCTTTTGATTCAGTAATATCATAACTAGATCTGTATCCTAAAGAAATCACAAAAAAGAGGAAAATACAAGTACAAAAATATTTATAGCAAATCTTTTTGTGATGTCAAAGAATTGGAAATTGAGGAGATGCCCTTCAATTGGGGATTAACTAAACAAGTTGCAGTATATGATTGTAATGGAATAATATTGTTCTGTAAGAATTGATGGGCAGGCAGTTTTCAGAAAAAAAAAACCTGGAAAGGAACTGCAGCTGAATAAAAGGATCAAATCCAATAGTTCAGGAGCTATTTACATTATAAATAGTAACAGCAACATTGTGTGATGATCACCTATGACAGACTTCGCTCTTCTTAGCAATATAGTGATCAAAGATAATTCCAAAAAGCTTATGATGGAAAATGCCATCCACATCCAGAGAAAGATCTATGGTGTCTGGATGCAGATCAAAGCATCTTATTTTCATTTTCTTTTATTTGTATTTTTTGTTTGCTTTTCTCTTTATCTCATCATTTTTCCTTTTTATTCTCATTCTCCCTTTTTTAAAAAAATATAAATCCTGAGATAAGATTCAAGCCCCACCTTTTCTGGGTCAGAATCCAACAGTCTTTCCATTTTTAAGAATGTCAACTTTATAATCTTATCTGGTTCACTAATACACAAAGACAATAACAGGACTGTTTCTAGGAAGACTTGTTTTATTTTTTAAATAAAAATAAATTTTAAATGCAAAAATAGAACAAATGAGAGAACAAAAATGGTGAATTTATCCTCATTTAAAATTACCTTGGAGTAATGCTGAAAAAGAGACTTAATGATTAATTGTATGTGATTGGTGATAATTTGGGTTTACTAGTTTTCATTTTATAAATTATAAATTGGAATCCATTTTTGCCCAGACACATTGATGAAAATTAGGCTACCTTTCCATAAATATTTGAACATTCTAAATTATCTAGGATATCTCTAAAATTGAATGTGCTATTATGTTGAGGCTTAGCTCTAAGTAAAAAACAAAAACAAAAACCATAAAAGTAGCTATTTCACATTTAACTTTTTGTTTCTCCTCAATATTATATATATATATACATATATATATGTATATATATATATATATATATGGTTTATTTGTCTTCAAATAATATTCTTACTACTGGTAAGAGTGAAATATGAGTAAAGATAACATTTTTGATTCATAAATGAATGTGTTTTATGTTATTAGCTTTTTAGTTTTTATTTCACAATATCATAGCACACTTACTTCAGGTGCCCTTTGATCCAAACCATACCTGAATAAAAACAGACTTTCAGTGAGCAAAAAACCATTACTCCCTGAAACATTCTATTCCATATTATGTAACCTACTTTTATAAAGAGGCAGAAGAGTAGGTGGTACTTTAAAGTTTATAGTGTTTTACATATATCACCTAAGTTTTTTTATTTACAATAATCCTGGGAAGAAGGTTCTATTTGATCAGCTAACCAACATAGAGACCAATGTTACATAGATAGTACTTGTCAGGGATTGGATTTGAGCTCAGGGTTCTTGCTCTGTCCACTACACTATCTAGTCACCCTAAAGAGGAATAAATTTTCTGCTTTACAACTTCTACTTATTGCTCATTTCACTCTTTACAGCCAAAACTGTCTAATCCTTCTTCCAAAGGATAGCTCTTCAAATATTTGGGTACATTTGGTATATTTTTAGAATCATACTTTGTCTGACTTGAGCATTTCCAGTTTTGTCAGGTAATTTTCATATGGACTGCACTATAGGATCCCTCAAGTCCCTTTTAGTTCTGACTCTAATCCTATGAAAAGTCTATGCTATTGAAGAAAGGAGTGATAATAGACATAAAGGTAAACGAGAACTTCAAAGAACTAGTCCAAAGAGTCTCAAATTACACATGAGAAAACTGAAGCCTATAGAAGTTAAGTTACTTCCCAAGGGTCATAGAAATAGCAAGCATTAGAATTTGAACCCAAGCATATGACTCCCGATTTAGTGTTCTTTTAAAAAATACCCTGTTTCTTCCACAATAGGTGGCATGATAAGTGGTCTGAGGATTGTTTAAAATGAAAATAACTCTGTACTCCCTCAATAATGATGGAGATTGAATATATTGACAGAGATCAGGGAGAAAAATGATGAAGAAACTATGGGAATTGAAGAAAATACAGTGAAAGTAAATGGATTAAGAAAGGTTAAAATGGAGTGGGGAGGATATTACATTTGTTTTTCTATTTTAAATTCTCAAAGAGTCAGCATGTAAATTGAGGAGTCTTCATCCTATCCTATTATTTAGTATCCCACAGTGATTTGGGAAGAAATGCAATAGAGATAAGTAAAACTATTTTCCTAAAATGATAAGAACTTCATGGCACAATATCTAGTTGAAAAGTATGAACTTTTAAGTAATTCAATTAAATTCAATAAACACTTATTGACCTTGACCCCAAAATGAGGTGAACTAATGGTGAAAGGATTGAAATTATGTCATGAAAGGTTCAAATGAATTTCCTGGTGGTTTTTAGCTTAGAGAGAAGATTCATAGTGTGTATGTGATAGAAGAGTGGGGAAGAAAACTGAAGAGAAGGAAAGAAATTAATGAATGTTTTTAAAGCTTTGAGAAAAAATCTTATGGGAAACATTTTGAATAAACCTGCTACCCATGGGACTTCTTACCTTGACACTGTGTGACCTAATCTGTTGTATTTTTCTATTTATACATTATTAATTTCCTATTTATACATTATTAATTTCATTCACTCATTTGGGGTTAGGAATTTAGATAATGATTTCATTGCTAAAAAGGGAAAATCAGAGTGAGGAAATTTTTCTAAAAATGCAGATTACTACTTTCTCTATAAATACCTAATCCTAGAGGACTTCTTTGGACAATGAAAAGTCATCACTTATAAAGGGTCTCATAACCATTATATTTCAAAAGCAAAATTTGAAATCAAATCCTCCTAACTTAATGTCGGCTCTCACTCAATTATTCCATACTGTTTCTTACAACTGTGCATCTGTGCCTAGTTGTATGTACCTCCAAATATAGATAGAGGGGGAGAGAGAGAGAGAGAGAGAGAGAGAGAGAGAGAAACAGAGTCTATTTAACATGGACAACCCTCCACCCCACAAAACCAACCAAGAAAAAAGAGAAATAAGGAAAATGGATTTTCTATCCTAAAGACAGAATTCCCCTATTTCTAATAAAAAGTGACTAAGGTCTCTTGCATGTATCATCTAAATATCATCAATCAATCAATCAATCAAATAAATCATCTAGAATAGAAATTTTTTGCATATTTTTCATATTCAAAATAGATAAAGGACATTTAGATAGACTTCATATTTTCTAGGACATATCAGATATAATAAGAAATGAAGACATACTAAATCATATTTATTACTTATAATAATTTCTGGGAATGATCTGAATTTTCCCATTAGAAATATTTATAGGATCAATTGAGATGAAGTCCATCCATAAACATCAAGGTAGTTTATAAGAAAAAAAATCAATGAAAATAGATATAAGAAGATAAAAATTAAGAAGTCATGATAATATATAGCTCTGCAATAACAAAATACAGAAACTGATAAATTCAAACTATTATTTTAAAAAGATAATAGAAAAAAGTAATAATTATCAGGGAAAATGGGGAGTTTATGTTTTAATTTTTTTATTTTTATGGGCAATTTGACAATATAACTACAGCAACAAAAACAATATATACAACTATAGCAATTCATTAAGATTGATAGTATTAATCAATCAATTAATTAATTAATAATAAGGAGTTCTTCAGAATGTGAAAAATAAAATTTTAAAATTAAAAATAAGAAATCCAAGATCTAATATATTTAAAAGGTGGTCAGTGGCAGTTATTTGAAAAGTACTCATCAGAAAATGCTAATTTTTAATATACATGTAACATTCTAAATTATTGATGCTCATGAAAACTGAAATTACCTCAACTGATTACATTCTACTGACTTTTCACCTTTCTCTGCCTTTCCATACAAAATTCTTTTCTAATCTAGACTGTGACCTCTAATCTCTTGATCTTTCAGTTTTCTTCCAATTCATCCCCCCTAAGCTTCTTGCTCTTTTCTCCTTTCTTCATCTTGCTCCTCTTCTTAAAACTATTCAGTTCTACACTTTCCTCTTTCTTGAATCTTTTGTACCTCTTATATAACCAACTTTACCCTGACAACCCTCAGCCTTGAATAAGTTAAAATCTGCTGCCTTTACTCCTATACACTTGCTGTTGAACAAAGGTAGAGAAAGTCACATAAGCTTTCTGACTGGGATCACTAAACAAATTCAACCAAGCTTTTCCTGCTCCTAGTCAATCCTATTACCTGACTTTTAGCAGATCACTCTACCATTTACCACAAAAGCCTTTTAAAATCTTTTCTTCCTTCCTCAATCTTCTGACCCCTCCTTTCCCCACCTTGTCAGATAAGAACATTGATTTGCATTTAACTGAAAAGATGAAGGCCATTTTCATAGAGTTGCTTCTTCCCCAGTCCTGCTCTCTTATCACTCTTAAGCATTTTGCCCCTATTTCCTCCCTTAGGCCTTTCTCAGAAGAAGAGGTGCCCTATCTTCTAGCCAAGGTTTTATTTTCTAAATTAAAGGTAATAGTCCTTGGTTTTTGTTCAAACTCCATAGTTCTTTCTCTGGATACAAATGGTATTCTCTATTGCAGTGAGCCCCAAATTGTCTCTGATTGCTGCACTGATGGAATGAGGAAGTCCATCAAGGTTGATTACCTCCCCCATGTTGCTGTTAGGGTGTATAGTGTTTTTCTGGTTCTGCTCATCTCATTCAGCATCAGTTCATACAAATCGCTCCAGGCTTCCTTGAATTCCCATCCCTCCTGGTTTCTAATAGAACAATAGTGCTTCATGACATACACATGCCACAGTTTGTTAAGCCATTCCCCAATTGAAGAACATTGACTTGATTTCCAATTCTTTGTCACCACAAACAAGGCTGCTATGAATATTTTTGTACATGTGATGTTTTTACCCTTTTTCATCATTTCCAGTAGTGGTATTGTTGGATCAAAGGGTATGCAAATTTTTGTTGCCCTTTGGGCATAGTTCCAAATTTCTCTCCAGAAAGGTTGGATGAGTTCACAGCTCCACCAACAGTGTAATAGTGTTGCAGATTTCTGATAACCCTTCCAACAATGATAATTATCCTTTCTGGTCATATTGGTCAGTCTGAGAGGTGTGAGGTGGTATCAATGCAGTTTTTGACAGAAATTGTTATCTCTAAAGTTAGCAATGATAAATTAATAGCCAAATTCAAGGGATCTTTCTCAGTCCTTTTCCTTTTTGAACTCTCTGCGGTATTTGACACAATCCTTCTTCTTGATTCTCTATTTTTTTTGATAATATTTATTTTGGGGGCACTTTCTAACTATTTTATTATTCTTCACTCTTTTTGAATGGATCTTTATTCAGATCACATTTGTTAGCTAGCAGGTATTCAGTTGGGACATAGATCTTTCTCTATTCTTCCCTGTACTATTTTACTTGTTGATCTCATTTACTTCAATGGATACAGTTATGCTCACTATGCTGTTTCTCAATGTACTTGACCATCTAAATTGAACTCATGATATTTTCCTCTAAGTTCTCCCATTTTCCTAATATATCTATACTTTTTTTAAGATACCACTATCCTCCTAATCCCTCAGGACCATAAACCTAGGTGTCATCCTCAATCTCAGTCCACCCCTCTACCCCAATATTCAATGTTACCCAGGCCTATTGATTTCACCTTTACACATCTTTCAAATACACTCTTTTTATTGCTCTATTAATGACACCACTCTGAAGTAGGCCCCATCTTCTCATGTCTAGAGCACTGCAATGACTCACTAGTTAGTCTGTCTATCCATCAGTTTCTTCCCACTACAATGCATTTCATTACTTTATTT